>NW_013675461.1:9711-18107 GCF_000517525.1 Limulus polyphemus
TTCCCATAACCCCCCCCCCCCCCAGTGGCACAGTGGTATGTCTGGGACTTACAATGCTAGAAACCTTGTTGCGATACTCGTGGTGGGCAGAGCACAGATAGCCCATTGTGTAGCTTTGTGCTTAATTTCAAACAACTCAACGTCTATAAAAACACCAAAATATCACACACACACACAGCACTTTCCGCCAGACAAGCAAGGAGTCTCTCGGCTAATGACAGCACAGTACACGTGAAGCAAAAGTTTTATCACAGATAGTTCGACTAGATTGAATATTTTCCCCTAAAACTGATCTTAAAATTCTCTGTAACCATGACTCTTTCTCCTCTTTTCATTAATATATTTGTTCTTCTCACATAGCCGAGAAATTTGAACTGAGCAACGACTGTGCCCTCACGAGATGCAACGTTGAAGCCAACTATTGGCGGGTCAGCTAAATCATTGCCGCGAGTCATAGGTTGCCGGCCATTGATCTTTTCCATTATTCTGAAACACAAATGAAATTCAGTGATGCATAATTTTCAGAAACGGGCAAGAAACAGATGTACAATAAATTTTTCCCTGACTGAGATGACACTTCTTGTCATGTCCTGTCCAACAGTATATTTATAAGTGAAATATTTAATGATACAAATATTATTATTAATAATAAATGTGTGCATAGCCTTATATTACCAGACATAGGGACATGTTTTATAAACAACAGATATAATACTAATTTCAAAGTTGACAAAGTTTTGTATTGAATTAAATGTCTACTAACACCATCTACCGATTAATGACATCAATTACAGAAATATATGATATATTGCTAGAACAGTGCATCTCGTTTTCTTCTCTCTATTTAATAACATGTAATTTATAAGCTTTTTTCCACGCTAGTGTATATTCCTAGTGAACATTTTAATTAAAAAAAAATGTTTTTAGGCAGTTAAATTGATATAGGTTAACATTTCTATGTCAGACTAGCACGATCTGGCAACATATCTATAAGTGTATCGCCTGCGCAAACTATAAAATATTTTAAGCACTTTTTCTTTTTCAAATAGATGACATGTATTATTTTTTCCTCAGTTTTCATTACATATATAATCCTTTTAGTCAAATTCTTTTATCTTTATTGCTGTTAAACCAATGTGAGAAGTGTCAAATATTAGGTCTTGCTACTATGTCTGTCTGTTAATATTGTTACGTCTCTGGTCTTTGGTTAATTTTCCGTAGAAATTCTTTCCAAAAAAAACTTCAGCGATACAAGTCCTTTCTTAAATGAAACTAGTTTATTCTTTCCACATACAACTTTGCAATACACTTAATTTACACAGTCACTTTAACTTAAACACACGCTAGAATTCACAATCATTCACGCACTTTAGTTATGGCTTGACTCGATTATCTGTCTCTATATCTCTCTTTCTGCAATTCAATTCTCTATTCCGCCACTTCTTATATATACAAAAGAGAGAGCGTGTTTGGCAAACACTCGAGCCTTCACAAACGTACTAGATATTCATTACGTGTTACCAGCGTCACGTGAATTTCGCTGTCGTAACACTGCCCCTTGCTTAGTATTGTACGTCCCAAACAATAGCCACTTAAATTAAACCAATAGATAATTAACAATAACTTAATTAAATGTACAGAATTTACAAACACAAAATTAAAATTCAACAAAGTCTCCTAATTTTACGGATGTATCTTATTCTCCTTCTCGTTGACTTCTGCTCCAACGGGAAATGTCCTATAATTGGTAACAGTCATATCAGTGGCAGTAACTTCATCAAGGGCTTCATTGTTTCCCTTCTCAAAACCGGGTAGAATTTCTTCTTTGACAGTGGCTTTTTCAGATGACACGTCTTCTGCAACGTCATCTGTTTTGTTGTTCACTTCATTCCAACTGAAATGTCCTGAACTGTGATAACGTCAAAGCCTGTTAGCATGCACCACCTTTGGCTTACCTCGCCGACCACAGTTTCTCAAGAAAGTCACGTCTGAGAGACGATCCACTATGTCATATGGGCCTTCCCATGGAGATGACAACTTAGGAGACTTCCCTTTGGTCTTCCTGGAATTATACAACCATACCTTGTCTCCTGGCACAAAGCTGACATCAGTAGACTTCTTATCATAACATAGCTTCATGGAATCAGCAGACGTTTTCAAGTTTGAATGCACTTGATGGTAAACATTATCCATCCTTTCCAATAACATTTTCACGAACTCTGACACATTTTCAGGCAACTCTACGTAAGGTAAGCGTCCGGTTAACAGATCCACTGGCAACCAAAGTTCCCGACCACACATCAACTTTGCTGAAGTGTATCCAGTGGCTTCATGCTCTGCTGTTCTATAGGCCATCAACAGTGGAGGGAGTAAGACATCCCAGTCATTTTGGCGGCTATTACAAAACTTTGCCAATTCCTGTCCAAGCATTCAATTGTACTTTTCTACCATCCCATCAGACTGTGGGTGAAGTGGCGTTGTTCTGGTCTGTCGTATGTCAAACAACTTGCAGCATTTATGGAACAAAGTTGATTCAAAGTTATGTCCTTGATCTGAATGGAGTTTGAATGACATACCAAATCTGAAGAAGAAATAACTAATAGCCGAGGCTACAGTTGTAGCTTCCTGATTTGGTATTGCATATGCCTCAGGCCACTTGGTGAAATAATCCATCACCACACAAATGTACCTGTTTCCAGCACGAGTTTGGGACAAAGGACCACCAATGTCAACGGCTACTCTTTCCATTGGTGCGAAAACTTGATATAACTTCATTGGAGCACGTCCCTTATGCTTGGGTCCCCTTTTAGCACAACATGTACAGCAGGTCCTGGACCATTCTTTCACATCTTGCCCCATACATATCCAGTAAAATCTCTGTCGTAGGTGACTCAATGTCTTCTTAATTCCGAGATGTCCTCTTCTTAAACTATCATGGGATTGACACAATAAAACTTCCCGTAACTTACTCGGTATAAGCGTTTGCCAGGTCGTCACTTTCCCATCTGCAATTTCCCATCTCTGGAGAAGAATACTATCTTCAAGCTTCAACTGGTCCCATTGTGCCTAATAGTTCTTTGTCACAGGACTTAAACTAGACACCTTCTCCCAAGCAGGGTACAAAACACTTGCTTTTAGAAAATCAATTATTGTCTTCAAATCTTGGTCTTTCTCCTGTTCTGCTTTGATATCTATACTTGGTTTCACTTCACCATCATCAACTCTTTCAGTCATTCATGACACCTGGTAAGTTCAACCTCTCTTTTAACAGTTAAGGGAATTTGGCCTTTGTTGTTCGATATCATAATTTTATCGAAGTTAACTACACACTTCCTAGGTAGTAATTAGTCCAATCATAATATGCATTGATCTTCAATGTCAGCCAAGTATACTTTCTATCTGTTCTTCATGCTCATGAGTTCAATAGTTACCCACACTGGTCCCCACAACCTTGCATAATGTCCTGTCACACCACAGAGCTTCTGTATGGCTTCTGGTACTCGTTTGTTTGATACTAACAAGGGTTTGTTGAGATACGGAATCTGTTACAAAGTTGCACCTTTGGCCATCCAGCTTTCCTTTCACGTAGACACTATGTGTGCTTGCCATTTTACTCTTAGCTATTGGGACTTTCACAATGGGGCTTGGTGAGCGTCCCTCAACCCCAACCACTACTGGTTTCCCAAAGCTGACTTATTGGTAGTATTCTTCTTACACTGGCTCCTCAAATGTCCTTGCTCTCCACAGTTCCAACAACCTTTCTGGATAACAGCTCTTCCCGCCGTGACATCTTCCCTGTTTCCGGCATTGAACTTTCTTGTGCCCATGTTTGTTACAATGCCAGCAAAGTCCCTCAAACCTCTCTGAAAGCTGACCTTTTCTGGCCTTCAATCCTGATGACTGTACCAACCTTGGTACCTCTGTGCTGGACTTAACATAGGATTCACATTTAAGAGCTCTGGCCATTGCATCCTGCATAGTAGAGGGGTGTGCTTGATTCACTTGTATATTCAGTTGAGGAATGTCCAAGGCATCTACAAACTGATCCCTCAGCAACAACTTGAGGAGATCGGGTGGTGCAGTTGGGTAGGCCTTGTATGCCATACTTTCCTAGTCCTGTGTCAGCTCTTGCAGGCTCTCCCCTTTAGCACGGACTCTCGTCCTAAACCTAGCCCTGTAGACTTTGAACTGATTTTGAGTTCCGTACCTGAGTTCTAAAGCCGCTACCAGTGCTCTATAGTTGTGTCTATCGTCTGCTAACAACTGTCCAAGTATTTCCAGTGGTTGTCCCTTCAAGCTCGTTGCCAGATACAGTGTTTTCTGCTCCTCTGTTCATCCATTCATTTCTGCCAGTAGCTCAAATTGTGCTCTATATGCTTCCCATCCAATTCCTTTAGCTTTCTTCGTACTAGATCACCCCTATTTCTGACACTCGTGTCTGGAATGTGACTTCTGGTAGGACTGAAAATGTTTAATGTTTTCTCCTTGTTTCACTTTGAAATTTACTAATCTTTTCCATTTGTCTGTGCTGGCTTTCTCTCAAATCTTTGAGTATTTCTTCTTGTTTCTTTTCTTGTTCCAGTTGCCCCTGGTGCTGGTTTTCCTGCTACTGCTGTAGTCTCTCTTCTTGTTTCTTTTCTTGTTCCAGTTGCCACTGGTGCTGGTTTTCCTACCACTGCTGTAGTCTCTCTTCTTGTTTCTTTCCTCGTTCTTCTTGTTTCTTTTATCATTCTTCTCATTCTTCTTGTTTTTTCTTTTTCCTCCAACAACTGCTGTAGCCTCTCTTGTTTATTTTTGTTCTTGTTTCTTTTACTGTTCTTGTATTGCTGCCATCAAATCGGCTAAGCTGTAGTTTGATTTGCCACTTCTGGTTTCCATGTTTTTTTATCATCCCACTTCTGACACCAATTTGTTACGTATCTGCTTGTTTGTTAATTTCCGGTAATAATTCTTTCCAATGAACTTCAGCGATACAAGTCCTTTCTTCAAATAAAACTAGTTTATTCTTTCTCAATACAACTTTGCAATACACAGAATTTCCACAGTCACTTTAACTTAAACACACGCTATAATTCACAACGAATACTTTACTTACGATCATTACCGCTCGCTTGACTCAATTAACTTGACTCTCTATATCTGTCTATCTGCAGAGTTATCTCCGCTTTATTTGCCGGGCTTATATACTAAAATAGAGGGCGCCTAGAAAAGACTAGAGTTGCCAGGAACAGTCATGATCCTTTTAGAAACAGGGTCACGTGACTTCCGCTGTCGTAACAAGTGGAAATGAACTATATTGCTTTTAACTTATAATTAGTTTAATTTCTTGTTTAAATTAACTGGTGCTCTAAAGATCAATAGATAAAAACTGGTCCACAATATAATACATTCATGAAACAATAGATCATCAAAAGTAATAAAAACTAAACAGTAGTGTACATATAATTTATAAAAGCAAATGAGTGAAAGGTATGTAGAAAGTGAAGATACAAAGTATATTTTCTTATCGATCGAGAGCAATCCTTTGTAAGAAAGAATTAAGATGGACGTTGAAATCTAATTCACTTGAGATATTTAGTTTAGTAGAAATACATGAAAACCTTAATAAATATATTATTGTTCTTCTTGGGCAGAGCATCTCAGTTCAAGACTATTACAAACAATTTAATAAAGTAAGATAACTGTTCTGTGATATGATAAGTTTTACGATGATGTATTTTTTGTAAAAATTACTTGTGAGGCGTTGCAGGTGTATCGCCTGATCAATGATGTGTAACTAATGGCTTTTTAGCGCTCTCTGTAACGGTTTTTTAGGCTTTATATAAAAAGTCTCAAGTTTCCGTTAGTAGTAGAGGAGTGTTTTTTGACAAGCTTGGTTTAATTTAGTTTGAGTGGCCATTTCAGACAGAGATTTCTGTATCGAACTCGAAAGAGTTGAACCTAGATATTAATCGTAAGTTTTTGTTATAAGCTATCATAAGCTTTTTTGTTTACGACTCTAAAGAGCTTGTAAGTGTAAGAATAGGCCGTAACTTTTGTAAGCCTTGTGCTTTTTGAGAACTGTTGAAAATCGTCTTTGACAATATGGACAAGTTTTGGTTTGTTTGTTTGTTTTTGAATTTCGCGCAAAGCTACACGAGGGCTATCTGCGCTAGCCGTCCTTAATTTAACAGTGTAAGACTAGAGGGAAGGCAGCTAGTCATCACCACCCACCGCCAACTCTTGGGCTATTCTTTTACCAACGAATAGTGGGATTGACCGTCACATTATAACGCCCCCACGGCTGAAAGGGCGAGCATGTTTGGTGGGATGCGGATTCGAACCCGCGGCCCTCAGATTGTCGAGCGCCTTATCCACCTGGCCATGCCGGGCACAAGTTTTGGTACAGTGGACATTGGATCAGGGAACTGCTCATACCCGTACATCTAGCGTAAATTGGAACTTTGACTTTACAACCTGAAGCTGAATTTCGACATACTAAGTTTTGAAGTGATTAAGTTGAATCGGAGAGGCAGTTCCTACGAGGATCTACCAAGAAAGAGTGATTTGATTTTATTGTACCCTTTTGTAAATTATTGTATATAAGATAGTATTTTATGTTTGTGTTTTTATTTTATAATATATTGTTGCGTCAGCGAGGTCACGTGACTCGTTCTCTCGAACCTTCGGGAATTGTCGGGAGATTACTAGATATAGGGTAGTCTGGTATATATAAGAGGTTAGCAACGTGACGGAATAATATGTGTGTGTAGGTAGTGAGCAATTGATCTGCAGTGAGAAAGTATTGTTGAAGTTAACGTTCGTTATAGCGTTTGTTTTAGCGCGAATGTTGAAATCAAGTGTATCGTGAAATTATATTCAGAAAGAATAAACCAGTTTAATTAAGTAAGGACTTGTGTCGACAAAGTTTCGTCGGAACGAAGTTACGAAAAGTTAATTAACAAACGGAGACGTAACAAATTGGTGTCAGAGAGTGGAACAAAAAAAATGGAAACGATAAGTGGTTAATCAAAATACAGCATAGCAGACTTGTTGGCAGCAATACAAGAACGAGAAAAGAAACAAGAAGAACGAGAAAATAAACAAGAAGAGAGACAACAGCAGTTGCAAGAAAACCTGCAACAGTGACAGCTCGAACAACAAAATAAACAAGAGAGATTACAGCAGTTGTTGGAGGAAAAAGAAAAGAAACAAGAAGAACGAGAAATTAAACAAGAGAAATTACAGCAGTTGTTGGAGGAAAAAGAAAAGAAACAAGAAGAGAGACAACAGCAGTTGCAAGAAAACCTGCGACAGTGGCAGCTCGAACAACAAAATAAACAAGAAGAAAGATTACAGCAGTTCTTAGAGGAAAAAGAAATGAAACAAGAAGAAAGATTACAGCCGTGGCAACTGGAACAAGAAAGGAAACAAGAAGTACAAATGGAAAACATTAGTAAATTTAAAAGCGAATTAGATACGTTAAAGGACGATCTATTGTCTGTTACACAAGGAGGATACATTGACCATCGACTTAATCAGCCCCAGACAATGGCAAGCCCTTTACAGAGCCCGCAGCTAAACCCTAATGCAGACATCTTCAGTCCAGTTAGAAGTCACATCCCAGATATGAATGTCAGTAATAGGAGTGATCCAGTGCGAAAGAAGCCACAGGAATTCGATGGGAAGGCACCGTGGGAAGCATATAGAGCACAATTTGAGCTACTGGCAGAGATGAATGGATGGACAGAGGAACAGAAGCATGTATATCTGGCAACGAGCTTGAAGGGACAACCACTAGAAATACTTGGACAGTTGACAGCAGCCGACAGACACAACTATAGAGCTCTAGTAGAGGCTCTGGAACTCAGGTACGGAACCCAGAATCAGACAGAAGTCTACAGGGCCAGGTTTAGGACGAGAATCCGTGCTAAAGGGGAAAGCCTACAAGAGATGGTACAAGACTCGGAAAGCATGGTACACAAGGCCTACCCAACTGCACCACTCGATCTCCTCAAGTTGTTGCTGAGGTATCAGTTTGTAGATGCCTTGGACAGTCCACAACTTAAGATACAAGTGAAGCAGGAACACCCCTCTACCATGCAGGATGCAATGGCCAGAGCTCTCGAATTTGAATCCTACGTTAAGTCCAGCACAGAGGTACCGAGGTTGGTACAGTCATCTGGATTCAAGGCCAGAAAAGGTCAGTTTTCAGAGAGGTTTGAGGGACTTTGCTGGCACTGTAACAAACCTGGGCACAAAAGAGCTCAATGCTGGCAACTTCAACACAGGGGAGACGATACAGCAGTAAAGGCTGCTACCACGAAAGGCTGTTGGAACTGTGGGGAGCAAGGACATCTGAGGAGCCAGTGTAAGAAAAATACCACCAATAAGTCAGCTTCGGAAAACCAGTAATG
>NW_013675461.1:19028-20732 GCF_000517525.1 Limulus polyphemus
AGGCCGTAACTTTGAATCAGCTGAGTTCCAATTATGCTACAAGTTGTTTGGCATCTGAAAGACCAGGATAACGCCACTTCACCCATAGTCTGATGGGATGGTAGAAAAGTACAACTGGACACTAGGACAGGAATTGGCAAAGTTTTGTAATAGCCGCCAAAATGACTGGGATGTCTTACTCCCTCCACTATTGATGGCCTGTAGGACAGCAGAGCATGAAACCACTGGATACACTCCAGCAAAGTTGATGTTTGGTCGGGAACTTCGGTTGCCAGTGGATCTGTTAACAAGACGCCCACCTTATGAAGAGTTGCCTGAGAATGTGTCAGAGTTTGTGAAAGTGCTATCGGAAAGGATGGATGATATTCACTATCAAGTGCGTTCAAACTTGAAAACGTCTGCTGATTCGATGAAGTTAACTTTGAAGACCAAGACCAACAGGAAGACCAAAGGGATGTCTCCTAAGTTGTCATCTCCATGGGAAGGCCCATATGACTTAGTGGATCGTCTCTAAAACGTGACTTTCTGGATAAAATGTGGGCGGCGAGGTAAGCCAAAGTTGGTGCATGCCAACTGGCTTTGGCATTATCACGGTCCAGGACATTTGATTTGGAATGAAGTGAACAACAGAACAAAAGACGCTGTTGAAGACGTGTCACCTGGAAAGGCCACTATCGAAGAAGAAACTCTATTCGGTTTTGAGAATGAAAACAGTGAAGCCCTTCATGAAGTTACTACCACTGATGTGACCATTACCGATGATTAGACAAGTCCTGACGGAGCAGATGAACCTCACATCAAGCAGAATCCATTACGGAAGAACATACGTCCCGTAAAATTAAGATACTTTTTTGAATATTAATTTTTGTGTTTATAGTGTTTGCAAATACTGTACATTTAATTAAGTTATTGTTAATTATCTATTGGTTTAAGTTAAGTGGCTATTGTTCGGGATGAACAATACTAAGGATGGGGCAGTGTTACGACAGTGGAAGTCAAGTGAAGCTCGTAATATGTGATGAGTTTCTAGAAGATTCACGAAGAGACGAGATGTTTTTTTTGTATATATAAAACCGGTAAGAAGTGATGGCAACAATGGAATTGAATTGCAGACAGAGATAGAGACAGACAATTGAGCCAAGCATGTGAATCGTTCGTTGTGAATTATAGCATTTCTTTAAGTTAAACTGACTATGGGAATTAAGTGTATTGCAAAGTTGTATTGAGAAAGAATAAACTAGTTTTATTTAAGGAAGGACTTGTATTTGTGAAGTTTTTCGGATAGAGTTTCTACGGAAAATTAACAAACGAACAGAGAGACGTAACAGTACTTAACTTATTCATTGTATATATTTCCAGTATTTCTCTTTTTGATAGTATACATATAAATAAATAATAAACCGAATTATATCAGAAATTTCAACATAACTTGCACAATTTTCAAATAATTTATTTTTATGATTCACTTTAACAATATGAATGCATAAAGATTGAAATATGGCAGCATTTGATTATTGTATCTACACTGAGTAGGTCAACAGAGTTAAATTCTTGGGACACAGAATCCTTTAGAGATATATTAACATGTTCCATGAAAAATATTGAAAGTGAACTTAAGTTTCCAAAAATATGGAACATATAACCGAAATGGCACTCAATCACTTAGTTCAGAGGTCATCCTGCCCAACGCTACACTGTGCCACG
>NW_013675462.1:0-2768 GCF_000517525.1 Limulus polyphemus
ATCAAGTAACATGAAACTTGTTATATTAAGATACACATCACATGTAGGGCTGCCTCAGCAATCAAGTAACATGAAACTTGTTATATTAAGATACACATCACATGTAGGGCTGCCTCAGCAATCAAGTAACATGAAACTTGTTATATTAAGATACATATCACATGTAGGGCTGCCTCAGTAATCAAGTAACATAAAACTTGTTATATTAAGCTACATATCACATGTAGGGCTGCCTCAGTAATCAAGTAACATAAAACTTGTTATATTAAGCTACATATCACATGTAGGGCTGCCTCAGTAATAAAGTAACATAAAACTTGTTATATTAAGCTACATATCACATGTAGGGCTGCCTCAGTAATCAAGTAACATGAAACTTGTTATATTGAGCTACGTATCACATGTAGGGCTGCCTCAGTATTCAAGTAACATGAAACTTCTTATATTAAGATACACATCACATGTAGGGCTACCTCAGTAATCAAGTTGAATATTAGACTGAAAACAATACAATTGTTTTCATTAGCCATAGAAACCATTCTACTAATATGTACAAGCCCTCTAGTGGCAATATTTTATTAATTACTTAGTAAGAAAAATAAACTAGGAAGCAGAACTTGTGTTTTTAACATTCATAACATGTAAGTAGAATAGTAAAATAAACAAGATAAAGACTGTTATAAATTATATTACACATAAAATCTGTGCTAAGTTTATTAAAACAGTATTATCAGACTGTTGTTATAAAAGAATGCAAAAAAAAGGCCGCACATGCAATAGTTGTTAGTGTGATTGTCTACTTATTAAAAGGTCCAAATGTTAAACATGCGCTGAAATTTTAGATGTTATAAATGTGAAAGTCAGTGCTGTTATTCGGTTCCAAGCCAGACAAAGCTCTCTGGTGGCGAGTGCTGCTGACTGAGTGTCTTCCCTCTGGAAAGTAATTCAAAATTAAGAACGGCTCCACTTGAAACCTAGAGATCTCTTGGTTCAAGGCTTAGGTTCAGAACACCGAATACTGCCATTATGTCATATTAGATAAGTAGAGTAGCACAATACACCATTGTACACTAACAGTGTAGACCTACACCATTGTACACTAACAGTGTAGACCTACACCATTATACACTAACAGTGTAGACCTACACCATTGTACACTAACAGTGTAGACCTACACCATTGTACACTAACACTGTAGACCTACACCATTCTACACTAACAGTGTAGACCTACACCATTCTACACTAACAGTGTAGACCTACACCATTCTACACTAACAGTGTAGACCTACACCATTCTACACTAACAGTGTAGACCTACACCATTATACACTAACAGTGTAGACCTACACCATTCTACACTAACAATGTAGACCTACACCATTCTACACTAACAGTGTAGACCTACACCATTATACACTAACAGTGTAGACCTACACCATTCTACACTAACAGTGTAGACCTACACCATTGTACAATAACAGTGTAGACTTACACCATTATACACTAACAATGTAGACCTACACCATTGTACAATAACAGTGTAGACCTACACCATTATACACTAACAGTGTAGACCTACACCATTGTACACTAACAGTGTAGACCTACACCATTGTACACTAACACTGTACACCTACATCCTTGTATAGAACTATTTCCACTAACAGTGTACACCTACATCATTGTATAGAACTATTTCCAATAATGGTGTACACCTACATCACTGTATAGAACTATTTCCAATAACATTGCAAACCTACATCATTGTATAGAACTATTTCCAATAACATTGCAAACCTACATCATTGTATAGAACTATTTCCAATAACATTGCAAACCTACATCATTGTATAGAACTATTTCCAATAACATTGCAAACCTACATCATTGTATAGAACTAGTTCCAATAACATTGCAAACCTACATCATTGTATAGAACTATTTCCAATAACATTGCAAACCTTCATCATTGTATAGAACTATTTCCAATAACATTGCAAACCTTCATCATTGTATAGAACTATTTCCAATAACATTGCAAACCTACATCATTGTATAGAACTATTTCCAATAATAGTGTACACCTACATCATTGTATAGAACTATTTCCAATAACATTGCAAACCTACATCATTGTATAGAACTATTTCCAATAATAGTGTAAGCCTACATCATTGTATAGAACTATTTCCAATAATAGTGTAAGCCTACATCAAGTTACAGTGAGGGTACAATTTCTATCCATTTATCTAAGACATGATATTTAGTTACTGGAAAGGGTTCAGAGAAGGGCCACCAGGATAATTCCAAGGATGGAGATATATGTTCGGTGACGGGATTCGAACATAACCGAGTAGACATAACCTCACACTACAAACCTGATTATCATAATGTACACAGCTAACCTCACACTACAAACCTGATTATCATAATGTACACAGCTAACCTCACACTACAAACCCGATTATCATAATGTACACAGCTAACCCCACACTACAAGCCTGATTATCATAATGTACACAGCTAGCCTCACACTACAAACCTGATTATCACAATGTGCACAGATAACCTCACACTATAAACCCGATTATCCTAATGTACACAGCTAACCTCACACTACAAACCTGATTATCACAATGTACACAGCTAACCTCACACTACAAACCCGATTATCCTAATGTACACAGCTAACTTCACACTACAAACCTGATTATCATAATGTACACAGCTAACCTCACACTACAAACCCGATTATCCTAATGTACA
>NW_013675462.1:3753-4991 GCF_000517525.1 Limulus polyphemus
GCTAACCTCACACTACAAACCTGATTATCACAATGTACACAGCTAACCTCACACTACAAACCTGATTATCATAATGTACACAGCTAACCTCTCACTACAAACCTGATTGTCATAATGTACACAGCTAACCTCACACTACAAACCTGATTATCACAATGTGCACAGCTAGCCTCACACTACAAACCTGATTATTTTTTACTCACGTGTACTCTTCCGCAGGACAGTTTTCAACACAGACTCTTGGAGGATCTTTATCAGGTTTGTAGAAAAGGTACCTAAAAAAATCAAAACGGAAACCTATCTTTTAATGTATTTCAGCCGTAGCAGTTTTCGGTATTATAAAACGTGCATGAATTTGTAAGTTAGTTCTCTTTAACTTGGAAAAACGGAATCAAAGTTCACCTCAATTGTTGTGTTTTTTAAATCCAAGATGATAAATTTTGATTAATAGAAAAGTAATAATCGAGCTACTTAACAAGAAAAGTTTATTGATAAAAGTTATTCTTTTAGTGGACTTTTTCCAGTTATAGATTTGACGAAAGCAGTTAGTTATATACTTACGGTGTTGATTCTTTGTTTTCCCCCGAAAGAGGAGCGTTAGGAATTTTTTTATTTTGTATTCCGCAAACGTTGCCATAGCTGTCACATCCATAAAGTAAACGCCCTGGCTCCCCCTTGCCTCCCGCAATAACCAAGACATAAGTCTGGAATATAATTTTGACGAAATACGTGCTTATTCAGTAGTTTTCTTCCATTATAAATTAAAACAAATCATTATGTGAACACTGTTTTATCAAATATTTACATTATATCTGATACGGTTTGACAAATATAGTGACATTTTACTGTAAACCAAGATGTATTCAAAACTGACCTGTAGTTTGATAATTGTATTTTTAATTAGATGTTTGTTAGTATTGTTAAGACAGCGGATGTCACGCGACGCTGGGAGCATGCGCGCTGGAGTTTCTAGAAGGATCATGACTTATCGAGGAACCTCGCGAATGTCCGACTGTTTGACAGGCGCCCTCTTTTTTAGTATATAAGCCCGGAAAATAAAGCCAGCGATAAAGAAATATGCAGATAGATTGAAGATATAGATAATTGAATCAAGTGAACAGTAGACACCGTAAGTAAAGTGTGTGAACCACTGTGATTTATAGCGTATGTTATAAAGGTTGTTAAGTTTAAAGTAACTGTGGAAATTCTGTGTATTACAAAGTCGTATCGAGAAAGAA
>NW_013675462.1:5903-8179 GCF_000517525.1 Limulus polyphemus
TCCTTTTCGGTCATACTGTTAAGAGCCCTGAAGTCCATACAGCGATCTTGGGTCCCATCCTTCTTCTAGACTAACACGACGGGAGCTGGCCAGAGACTATCAGAGACTCAGCACCTTAAATAGGTCATCCATGACCTTCTCCATCTCTTGTCGCTTTGCCGGAGCTATTCTTCTCGGAGGGATCTTTATTGGACGGTGATTGTCTGTGTTTATTCTGTGCTCTACAAGGTCTGTGCAGCAGAGGTCATGATATCCTTTCGAAAAGACGTCTGCATAATTCGCCAAAAGTTCCTTAATTTGAAGAAGCTGTGATGATGACAAATGGACTATGCTCTTCTTATAGAGGACAGTTAAGTGCTCTGGGAGGGGATGTCCTCTCTTTAAGGTTGTATTTCTTGCCTTACCATTGACTGGCTCTACCTCCTGGCACACACCCAACAATGCCCCTTCATTAAATGTTTGCTCACATTTAGAAACATTGGCCACTGTTATGGGTACTACTTGATGACCTGCCACACGTGACCTTCCAATCTTAACATCCGCTGGCCTGTATGGGTATTCCACTGCTTCCACAAGCATCGGGCTTCCTTGGGGATGTTCTTTATTCCACCCCAAATTATCTTCTCTGACATAGGGTATTGTAGTTGACGTAAGTGCTGTGACATGCAAGTCAACAGATGCAGCAACACTTACTGCAATGTGGCCTTTGTTGTTTCCAATCGTCATTTTATCGAAGTAAACTACACACTTCCTCGATAGTAAGTAGTCCAACCCTAATATGCATTGGACTTCAATGTCAGCCAAGTATACTTTGTGTCTGTCCTTTATGCTCATGAGCTCAATAGTTACCCACATTGGTCCCCACAACCTTGTATAATGCCTTGTCACACCACAGAGCTTCTGTACAGCTTCTGGTACTCCTTTGTGATCCAGCACCTTGATACTCACAAGGGTTTGCTGAGATGCAGAATATAGGACGAAGTTGCACCTTTGGCCATCCAGCTTCCCTGTCACGTAGACACTATGTGTGTTTGGCATTTTACACTTAGCTGTTGGGACTTTCACAATGGGAGTTGGTGGGCATCCCTCAGCACCAACCATTACTGGTTTCCCGAAGCTGACTTATTGTTAGTGTTCTTCTTACACTGGCTCCTCATATGTCCTTGCTCTCCACAGTTCCAACAGCCTTTCTGGGCGGCAGCCTTTCCTGCCGTGGCATCTCCCTTGTGTTGAAGTTTCCAGCATTGAACTTTCTTGTTCCCAGGTTTGTTACAGTGTCAACAAGGTCCCTCAAACCTCTCTGAAAGCTGACCTTTTCTGGCCTTGAATCCCGATGACTATACCAACCTTGGTACCTATGAGCTGGACTTAACATAGGATTTGAAATCAAGAGCTCTGGCCATAGCATCATGCATAGTCGAGGGGTAAGTTTGCTTCACTTGTATCTTCAGTTGTGGACTGTCCAAGGCGTCTACAAACTGATCCTTCAGCAACAGCTTGAGGACATCGGGTGGTGCAGTTGGGTAGGTTTTGTGTGTCATACTTTCCGAAGCCTGTGCCAGCTCTTGCAGGCTCTCTCCTTTAGCACGGACTCTAGTCCTAAACCTAGCCCTGTAGACTTCCGACTGATTTTGAGTTCCATACCTGAGTTATAGAGTAGCTACCAGTGCTCTATAGTTGTGCCAGTCGTCTGGTGACAACTGTCCAAGTATTTCCAGTGTTTGTCCTGTCAAGCTCGTTGCCAGGTACACTGCCTTCTGCTCCTCTATCCATCCATTCATTTCTGCCAGGAGCTCAAATTGTGCTCTTTATGCTTCCCATGGTGCCTTTTCATCGAATTCCTGTGGCTTCCTTCGTACTAGATCACCCCCATTGCTGACACTCATGTCTGGAATCTGACTTCTGGCAGGACTGAAGATGTTTACATTAGGGTTTAGCTGCGGGATCTGGAAGGAGCTTCCTGTTGTCTGGGGCTGATTAAGTCGATGGTTAATATATCCTCCTTGTGTAAAAGACAGTAAATCATCCTTTAATGTATTTAATTCGCTTTGAAATTTACTAATGTTTCCCATTTGTACTTCTTGCCATTGTTGTTGACTTTTCTGTAGTGGCTGCTGACTTTACTTCAAATGTTGGAGACTTTCTTCGTGTTTCTTTTCTTGTTCCAGTTACCACTGCTGCAATCTCTCTTCTTGTTTATTTTCTTTCTCCTCCAACCACTGCTGTAGTCTCTCTTGTTTATTTTGCTGTTCGAGCTGCCACTGTTGTAGGTTTTC
>NW_013675462.1:8189-12310 GCF_000517525.1 Limulus polyphemus
TTAAATAAAACTAGTTTATTCTTTCTCAATACAACTTTGCAATACACAGAATTTCCACAGTCACTGTAACTAAAGTTAATTCACAACGATTCACGCACTTTACTTACGGTCACTACTGCTCACTTGACTCAATTATCTGTCTCTATATCTATCTTTAATCTGCTGTTGTCTTCGCTTTATTTTCCGAGCTTATATATTAAAATAGAGGGCGCCTGGAAAAGACTAGAGTTGCCAAAAAAATACAAAATCCTTCTAGAAACTCATGAAGTATTACTAGCGTCACGTGACTTCCGCTGTCGTAACAATACTTTGAAATACGCTCTCTGAACATTGTCATAAGATACACCACCAGATGTTTATTAAACATGGTACTACCATGGTTCTACAATCAGGGCCAGTTACTCAGTTTTTAATAAAACATGTTCAAATGTATTTAAATAATTAAACACATATATTTTTGTAGAGGATTATAAGTCAGCAATTTTCTGACAAACTAACTGATAAAAACTTTAAAGATAACTACAGAATTTCTAGTTTGAAGATGATAACTATAAAAGAAGAAACAACATATAAAAAAACTTACAAGAAAGCCACAGAATGCAGCAAATAAAAGAAGAAATATTACATCACGACATTGTCGATCCCTGATTGGTCCATCAAAGTTTTCCAACTCTGAAGGAATTGTTCTGCCATTCACCTGTAAAGATATGATAGTTTCGAATGAAAATCAGTGAAATTGTATTTCTATTTATTGAATAGTGGATTCAAGTCTAACAGAATTCTTACAAAACGTTGTTATTAATGGCGTCAGACGACAGGGTGAGTATCGATTTAAGTAATTGTAAGATTCTATTTATAGAAAAAGTTTGACGAAATATAATATTCTATTTAAAAGAGTGCTGCTATTTCATAAAAGAATTAATTTAAAAAAATAACCTTTCTTTCTACTTAGGTTTATACAAGAACACATCTCTACTTAGTTTGTCCAAAAATGAACACGCCACTAAAATTAGGATTCAACAACACTTAGAAATAACTTCAACACAGTTAATAAACAAATGTCTGGCCAGGACTTCAGACCAATATTAATAAATAATTTATCATAAATATTAATAAATGAATAATAATGGAACCAAGAAAAAGAACCAGAAAAAAAACAACATAATTCCAAAAAATAATACAGCAATATTCAAACTATACCCTTCAATAACTATCTCGTGACTCTCTAGCAGGGTATTTATTCGCAGAGTAGGTCACGAGAATACAGCCTCATGTGATCATAAATTTACATACTCTTCTGCTACACTAATAATATTGTTGCGTCAGCGAGTCACATGACTGGTGTGACGCCACGTTTCTAGAACTATCCCGTATCTTGGCGAATGCTCTAGTATTTACTAGATGGAGGGTAGACTGGTATATAAAGGAGGGTGACAACGTGACGGGAGATTATTGTAATGTGTCTATAGACAGTGAGTAATTGAACTGCAGTAACAGGGTATTGTTGAAGTTAACGTTCGTTACAGTGTTGTTTTAGCGCGAGTATTGAGATTAAGTGTATCGCAGAGTTATATTCGGAAAGAATAAACCAGTTTTATTAACTAAAGACTTGTGTCGTTAAAGTTTCGTTGGAACGAAGTTACGGAAAAATCAATTAATAAACAGAGACGTAACAATATGTATACGTCACTGCTAGGGATGCTGGTGTCAGTTTCATCGTGCACACACATATTTACTAAAAATACAAATGATTATATAAAAGGTGAATTAGCGTTTTAATGCAACTAAACATTCATAGATAAACTAACTGAAACTTCTGAGATAATAATAAATGAACGATAAACACAACCATAATCATAAAAAAAATAATTTGTTATGTCACGAGTTTTGTACTAGAACGTTCTCTCTACTTAGTTTTATACAAGAACTTTCTTCTATTTACAGTTAAAAGGAATATAACGTTAAAATCATTTCACAATAAATAGTTATTAAAAATAAACACTTTCCCTAAAAAGACTCCACATATGTTTCGATATTTTATTTTTATGACATCATCTTCAGGAGTAAGGGTAAAGGCATGATTGGGACTTATATACCCACATAATTATTTACATACCAATAACGCCCTCTGGACTTAAATTATCCAGAGTTACAACACATCTGTCCAGTACTTTATTATTTCTAGACCAGGTTCAGCTTTCTTGTTTAATACGATATCCATGTTTTCTTCAATTTCAAGAGTTTCTCCGATATTTAAGTCTATTTTAAATTCTACCTGTTTTATCAACTTAGTTATTCCAGTCTATAACGTGAGATGTTTCCATCACATGTTCTGCTAATACAGATTTATTTTCATTATATTTGTCTACCCCGTTTTTATGTTATTTGATCCCGAATTTCACATTTCTACACGTTTAGTCAATATAACCTCGACCACAGATACAAGGAATTTTATAAATCCCACATTTATCAATGTCTTCTCTTCTGTATTTTGTAGTCAAGATACTATTTAAGTTACAACGCGGAGAGAATGTTGCACTATATTATATGTATTTTTTCATTATATTTCCTATTCTTTTAGATAAACCTTGAACAAAGTATCATATTATCAAGTTTACATTTTCTGTCTAATGTTAATATTCTTACTTTATTCATATGTTTATGATACAGTCTATCAATAATTTCAGGTTCATATCCTCTATCTCTGGCTACAAGTTTTTGTGGTGTAATGATGTTCACTTTGTATTCCCTTTCAGTGTAAATAGATGATTTACAAAAGTGTCGTTTTAAAACATTTAACTTTACTCTACTTAATTTCATACAAGAACTTTCAATCTATTGACTTTCAGATAAGAACTTTCCTCTACCTAGTTTACTACAAGAACTTTCCTCTACTTAGTTTTATATCAGAACTTTCCTCTACTTAGTTTTATACCAGAACTTTCCTCTACTTAATTTTATATCAGAACTTTACTCTACTTAGTTTTATATCAGAACTTTCCTCTACTTAGTTTTATATCAGAACTTTCCTCTACCTAGTTTTCTACAAGAATTTTCCTCTACTTAGTTTTATATCAGAACTTTCCTCTACCTAGTTTTCTACAAGAACTTTCCTCTACTTAGTTTTATATCAGAACTTTCCTCTACTTAATTTTATATCAGAACTTTCCTCTACTTAGTTTTATACCAGAACTTTCCTCTACTTAGTTTTATACCAGAACTTTCCTCTACTTAATTTTGTATAAGAATTTCCTCTATTAGTTTTGTACAAGAACTTGCCTTACTTAGTTTTGTATAAGAACTTTCCTCTAATTAGCTTTAAACCAGAACTTTCCTCTACTTAGTTTTATACCTGAACTCTTTTTCTACTTAGTTATGTGGTGGTGTATTATCTAGTTTTACATTGTACTACAGACTGTGCATCTGTATCTGGTGGTGTACTAACTAGTTTTATATTCTACTTTACGAATGTTCATCTGTATCTGGTGGTGTACTAACTAGTTTTATATTCTTCTTTGTGAACGTTCTTCTGTATCTGGTGGTGTACTAACCAGTTTTATATTGTACTTTACGAATGTTCATCTGTATCTGGTGGTGTACTAACTAGTTTTATATTCTTCTTTGTGAACGTTCTTCTGTATCTGGTGGTGTACTAACCTAAAGTAGAATATAAAACTCGAACGTTCATCTGTATCTGGTGGTGTACTAACTAGTTTTATATTCTACTTTTTAGTTTTATATTCTACTTTATGAACGTTCATCTGTATCTGGTGGTGTACTAACAAGTTTTATATTCTACTTTACGAACGTTCATCTGTATGTTGTGGTGTACTAACTAGTTTTATATTCTACTTTATGAACGTTCATCTGTATCTGGTGGTGTACTAACTAGTTCTATATTCTACTTTACGAACATTCATCTGTATGTTGTGGTGTACTAACTAGTTTTATATTCTACTTTATGAACGTTCATCTGTATCTGGTGGTGTACTAACTAGTTTTATATTCTACTTTACGAACGTTCATCTGTATGTTGTGGTGTACTAACTAGTTTTATATTCTACTTTACGAACATTCATCTGTATGTTGTGGTGAACTAACTAGTTTTATATTCTACTTTA
>NW_013675462.1:12575-18264 GCF_000517525.1 Limulus polyphemus
CATCTGTATCTGGTGGTGTACTAACTAGTTTTATATTCTACTTGTATATTCTAAATGTGCAGAGAATTCTTTTGTTGGCAAAGCTGAAAAACGTTAAGATATTGTAATTTTCCTTTTTCACTTAGTTTCAACTTAATTATGAAACACATAGTTTGAAATCACAGTATCAATGACAGTTAAGGCAACATTTTATTGTAGATTGTAGTATATTGTCTTTAAAATGTTAGATATATCTGTGGTAAAGTGCCATTCGAGAGAATACTTATTATCATCGACAAGCTACCCTGGAAGTCATGCTACATTTTTAACAATATGAGAAGTGTTTAATAGATATAGTTGTGATTTAAATATACTAACATATTACGTACAAGATCAGGAAAACGAATTTCAGCGTGTTCTGTTCGTTAACAAGGGGGACAATGTATGTTTAAGTCACTCATGGAACGCCAAACTATCCTGGGACACAACTATGGTTCAAAAAATATATATTTTATTTTAAAACGTCAAGCATTTACAGGAAAACATACGATAAGTGGTAGCACTATAGTACATTTCAAAGTCATTAACTTCACGATATCTAGACTGAAAAACAGGATTGTGAAACTATTGTGTATTACAGATGGGTGATGGTCAGTTTATGTTTTCATGTATTACAGATGGGTAGTGTTCAGTTTATGTTTTCATGTATTACAGATGGGTGATGGTCAGTTTATGTTTTCATGTATTACAGATGGGTGATGGTCAGTTTATGGTTTTCATTTATATTACAGATGGGTGATGGTCAGTTTATGTTTTCTTGTATTACAAATGGGTGATGGTCAGTTTATATTTTCGTGTATTACAAAGATGTGATATTAAATGTTTATTTCCTGCGTTATGGAGTATAATTTCATGTATGTCAAAAGGGGTGTATCTTCTTACCAATTATTATAGACAGTGTACGTTTTGATCGTTTTTCCACATACTTGAAGCGTGATTGTAACTTAGGGAAAGCATTAGAAAAAAAAAAAGATTAATTTTTTGTATTAATCACGTTATCTAAACATCTAAAAAGAAATATTTGCTTGTAATAACTCTACGAATCTTGTAATAACTCTATAAGAACTGACAACTTGCCAGATGTTATTATGTTCTTACAAATTCTAACTTGGTAAAAATCAGAAATAAAGTTTATGTAACCGAAAGATTCAAAGCTAGAAAAATTGCAAAGTCACGAAATTTGTAAGTTACTAGTCTTCCAGTAATAGTGAATATAATCTAAATAAGCTATGCCTGAAAACATACCAAATTAATTATCATAGTTCCCATTTCATTCTCTTATGAAAATACTGAGTTTCTATTTGCTGAAGGAGATGAATAGTAGTTACACATGTTTACTCCGTTTCCATGGGAATATCTATCTTAGAAATCTGGACGAGTATTACCATGTACACTGTCACCAGTAGGTTAGAAGATCTTACAAACATCGATTGATTTATTGAACTAACTAGACTAAAAGATACTTAAGTAGTTTCTGTTAATGTACGTGTTGAACGTATTATCTCGACAAGAATTTCAAATTCAATTTAATCTCGTGAGTTTTCTTTTTTTTTACAAAACGATTAGATAAGAAACAAAATAAGCAATGAATCATGTCAACGAATTCACTTCCTTCAGTTAGTTGTTTGAGGTTCTAAACACATAAAACAATAAGGACGTTAAATCATTTTAAGGTAATTACATTCTTTACATAACGTTCCACAACCCTGTACAAACATTGCTGGTTCGTTACGTAAAGTTCCATGATCCTTTACAAACGTTGCTGAGTTCTATGTATAAAGTTCAATGATCTTTTACAAACGTTCATGTGTTCTTTATGTAAAGTTACACGATACTTTACAAACGTGGCTGGGTTACTTTCTATAAAGTTCCAAGATCCTTTAATAACGTTGCTGTGTTTCTTTATGTAAACATCCAAGAACCTTTACAAACGTTGCTATGTTTTATATAAAGTTCTAACATTCTTTACAAACGTTGCTGTTTTTTATGTAAACATCCACGATCCTTTACAAACGTTGCTGTGTTTTTTATGTAAGCATCCACGATCCTTTACAAACGTTGCTGTGTTTTTGATGTAAACATCCAAGAAACTTTACAAACGTTGCTGTGTTTAATGTAAACATCCAAGAACCTTTACAAACGTTACTATGTTATATATAAAGTTATAACATCCTTTACAAACGTTGCTATGTTTTTATGTAAACATCCACGATCCTTTACAAACGTTGCTGTGTTTTTTATGTAAGCATCCACGATCCTTTACAAACGTTGCTGTGTTTTTGATGTAAACATCCAAGAAACTTTACAAACGTTGCTGTGTTTAATGTAAACATCCAAGAACCTTTACAAACGTTGCTATGTTATATATAAAGTTATAACATCCTTTACAAACGTTGCTGTGTTTAATGTAAACATCCAAGAACCTTTACAAACGTTGCTATGTTATATATAAAGTTATAACATTCTTTACAAACGTTGCTATGTTTTTATGTAAACATCCACGATCCTTTACAAACGTTGCTGTGTTTTTTATGTAAACATCCACGATCCTTTACAAACGCTGCTGTGTTTTTTATGTAAACATCCACGACCCTTTACAAACGTTGCTGTGTTTTTATGTAACCATCCAAGAACCTTTACAAACGTTGCTGTGTTTTTATGTAAACATCCAAGAAATATTACAAACGTTGCTGTGTTTTATGTAAACATCCAAGAACCTTTACAAACGTTGCTGTGTTTTTTATTTAAAGTTCCACGATCCTAACGTTGCACTGTTTCTTAATGTGAAGTTCCACGATTTTTATAAACGTTGATGACATCTTTGTATGAAGATCCACGAACTTTCACAAATCATCATGTGTTCTTTATGTAAAGTTCCACGATCCTGTACAAACATTATTGTATTCTTAACGTAACGATCCTTTACAAACGTCGCTGAATTTTAAATCTAAAGTTCCACGATCCTTTACACACGTTGGTGTGTTCTATATCTAACGATCCACGATCCTCTACAATCGTTGCTGTGTTCTTTATGTAAAGTTCCACGATCCTTTAGAAACGTTGCCGTGTTTCATTATTTAAAGTTCCATGATCCTTTCAAATATTGCTGTATTTTTTTATGTAAAGTTCCAGCATCCTTTGCAAACGTTGATGTGATTATTATGTAAAGTTCAACGATCCTTTACAATTGTTGCTGTGTTCCTTTATGTAAAGTTCTAAAATCCTTGACAAACGTTTCTATGTTCTTAATGTAAAGTTCCACAATCCTTTACAAACGCTGCTGTGTTCTTTATGTAAAGTGTAAACACCCTTGTAAACGTTGATGTGTTCTTTATGTAAAGTGTAAACACCCTTGTAAACGTTGATGTGTTCTTTATGTAAAGTTTAAACAGTTTAAACTTTACATAAAGAACACATGAACATTTACAAGGGTGTTTAAACTTTACATAAAGAACACATGAACATTTACAAGGGTGTTTAAACTTTACATAAAGAACACATGAACGTTTACAAGGGTGTTTAAACTTTACATAAAGAACACATGAACATTTACAAGGGGCCCTTGTAAATGTTCATGTGTTCTTTATGTAAAGTTTAAACACCCTTGTAAACGTTCATGTGTTCTTTATGTAAAGTTTAAACACCCTTGTAAATGTTCATGTGTTCTTTATGTAAAGTTTAAACACCCTTGTAAACGTTCATGTGATCTTTATGTAAAATTCCACGATCGCTTACAATCTTTGCTTTGTTCTATATCTAAAGATCCACGATCCTCTACAAAAGTTGATCTGTTCTCTCTGTAAAGTTCCAAGATCCTTTACAAACGTTGCTATTTTTTTCGTAAAGTTCCACGATCCTTTAACAACATTGCTCTGTTTCTTTCCATAAAGTTCCAAAATCCTCCACTAACGTTGTTTATGTAAAGTTCTAAAATCCTTAACAAGCGTTTCTATTTTCTTTATGTAAAGTTCCACGATCTTTTACAAACTTTGTTGTGTTCTTTGTGTAAAGTTTAAACATTCTTTGTAAACGTTCCTATGTTCTTAATGTTAACGATCCCTTAACTCTAACACCTTATGAAAAGCAAAGTTTAATTCCAAGTAACTTTATTTTACCTAGATTATATGCCCTGCCTAAAGTTCATGAGATCAGTAATAATTTCAGACCTATTGTATCCAATATGACGAGTCTTATGAACTTATAATGTAAAAATTATATCTAAAAATTCTCATTTTTAAGGGATAAAAATAAATAGACAGTTAAGAATTCGTTTGAATTTGTGGAAAGAATTGAGCATATAATTTTAGATTAAAAAGATATTTTGGTGTCATTTGATGTTGTATCAATGTTCACCAAAGTTCCTGTGGAAAAAGCTATTGAATGTTTTGAGAAAAAACTGAAAGAAAATAATAATTCAGTCTTAGAAATAATGGATATAATTAACCTGTTAGAAGTATGTGTTGAAAACTCATTTTTACAAATGAATAGCAAAGTTTATAAACAGAACGAGGGTTTAGTTATGTGTTCTCCTTTATCTCCGTTATTGTGTGATTTATTTATGGACAGTTTTGAAAGTGAAGCGCTAGAAAAAGTAGATAAAAACCTGAAGTTTGGTTAAGGTATGTGGATGGCACATTTTTGATTTGGCAGTATGTTAAAGATGAACTAGCTAATTTTGCTAATTACCTTAATAACATTGATAATTCTATAAGATTTAATTATGAAGTTGAGATCAATGGTTGTTTACCTTTTTTAGATGTTTTAGTGAGTAAAAATAAGGATAAATTGGAAACTACCATTTATCGTTAAACTTTTCTCTGTAATCATCAACAATCTTGTCACACTAAATCTAAAAAAAAACCTGTGTTTTATACTCTTATGTGGATAGGTTATTAAAATTATGTTGTAAACAGGATGATATCAATAATGAGTTATTGTTAATTAAGCACATGGCAGTGGAAAGAGGTTTTAATCTAGATGTTGTTGACAGAGCTGTCATAAAACTAAAAATCAGGGACAAAAATATTACGTTAAAACCATTTGCTAAAAAAAATAAGAAAGAATGTTTAGCACTATCATATATACCTGGTTCATCTTGTCAAATAATGAAAAATTAAAAAAAAACAAATAAATATTTTTCTGATAAGCAAAGTCAGCGAAATTCTTAATACAACTAAAGATAAAATTGATTTAATGGAAAAATGTGGTATATATAAAATATTATGTGAATGTAAAAAAGTTTATATAGGACAAACTAGAATAAATTTAAAATTCAGACTGAATGAACATAAAAGAAATGTTAAAAATAATAATATTACTATTTCACCTTTAGCAGAACATGTCAGAGAAACTAATTACACAATTCAATGGGAAAACTGTTATTTTAGGACAACCTGGAAATTTAATTGGTGTGAATATAGGTGAATCTATTGAGATAATTAAATGTCAAAAAAAAAGTAAAATTTAACTATTGAATAAAGATGATGGACCTGATGGAAATGTTGTCAGCAGATGGCGTGTAGCTATTGAATAAAGATGATAGACCTGATGGAAATGTTGTCAGCAGATGGCGTGTAGCTATTGAATAAAGATGATAGACCTGATGGAAATGTTGTCAGCAGATGGCGTGTAGCTATTGAATAAAGATGAT
>NW_013675462.1:19148-22481 GCF_000517525.1 Limulus polyphemus
TAACCGCCTACGTGACCCCTGATCTTGGGATTCCCTTAAGGACACAGGAGGTCAGGAAAGTGTTGAAATGTCTCCTGCCAGGAAAAAGAAAGAACTGGTCAACAACCGCCTATGTGACCTCTGATCTTGGGATTCCCTTAAGGACACAGGAGGTCAGGGAGGTGTTGAAATTAGACAGGTTTTTGATTAAGCAACTTTCGGCGATTTATGTACTTATCCGTTTTGTATAAAATTCTTGATGATTTCCAGTCAATTTGATGGCCAGAATATCTCATATGAAGAAAAATGGCATTATTTTGGTTTCCATATTTTATGCTCAGAAACTCTCATGTCAACACTTCTTCCGGTTTCACCTACATAACCTTTCTCACAGGATTGGTATGGAGAAAATATCAAGGAAGAATAACTTTAGAATCATATACAAATATCCAAACATCATTGAAAATAACCTAACTTCAAACAGAAAAAACACCTGAAGATAAAAAACAAGGCGTCTATATTATACTGTTACGACAGCGGAAGTCACGTGACCCTGGTAACACGTAATGCGTTCTTGAAAGATCGGGGAACATCACGAATAATCCAGTATTTGCTAGACGCCCTCATTCTTGTATATAAGTGCGCCAGACAATTAATCAGAATTGAATTGCAGACAGGCAGAGATACAGACGGGCAATTGAGTCAAGCGCGGTAGTGACCGTAAGTAACTGCTTGAATCATTGTGAATTATAGTGTGTGTTTAAAGTGACTGTGGAAATTAAGTGTATTGCAAAGTTGTATCCAGGGAAAGAATAAACTATTTAAGAAAGGACTTGTATTGCTGAAGTTTCTTCGAAAAGGATTTTTTACGGAAAATTAACAAACGAACATACAGAGACGTAACAATACCATGCCAATGCTGTGAGAAAGTGAAACCGGAAGAAATGTTGACACGAGAGTTTCTGAACATTAAAAACATGGAAACCAATTTCAACACCTTCCAAGGTCACTTAACAACTTTCTGACCTTCTGTGTTTTTAAGGGAATTCCAAGATCAGGGAGTCACGTCGGCGTTTGTTGACCTTTCCTCCCCACCCAAAAAAAAAGACAACGTGAGACTGAACGTTTACTGTGGTTTTATTTCTACACACGATATTGTGTTCTTTTATTATTATGTAGTCAACCTTTTAGTGTCATAGATTGGTCTTAATTAGAATGTTTTAATTGTGTACGTTGTGTGTTATTGATTATTTTAAATTGCACTAAGATGTATAATTTCCAACAAAAGGCTGATTATGAAAGATTAGCACAATTTGATAAGGTAGGTCTTCATAATGTGTAATCTTTCCCAGGTAGAAACTTGCCAATTGAATCCTTATATCTTCATACGAAGATATATCGATGGTGTAGTCCGAAAATGACAACAAGAATAAAGCACCTCGACTATTTCTTTCGTATCTCAGCCAGCCTGAAGAGCACTGGTATTACCCGAAAGGCCACGTCGGCATTGTACATGGTAGATGTTGACATGTTATTATATCATAAATAATATTCAACGTTAAACTCGTACACAATTAAAAACATTTTATCTAGGCCTATCTATGACCTTCAAAAATTGACGACTCTACATGTTTCGACATTACAACGTCATCCTCAGGAGTGAATTACAAGACAATGCTACTAAAAAGTTATAAATACTTTATCATTGTCTTGTAATTCACTCCTGAGGATGACGTTGTAATGTCGAAGCATGTTGAGTCGTCAACTTTTTGAAGGCCATAGATAGGCCTAAATAAAATGTTTTTAGTTGTGTACCAGTTTAACGTTGAATATTATTTATGATTTTAACTTTATACACAAGTGCCAAAATACTATAATTATGTTATTATATATTCTTAGAACACATAAACCACAAGAGTTGCGTCTAAACTGTATACACTTGGATACGTAACCAAATCAATAGCTATTACTGAAAGACAACACACTGTTGTGACTTGATAAGCGATTGATAGCAGAAAACATCGAGAACCTTCCACGCGATGTCCTGTTGCCATGGTGATAGGCCACAACACATACACGAACTAAGCCTAATGTTTTAAATTGTCTACAACGTTCAAGAAAAGCTGTATAGGCTTCAATTTTCGTAGAGGAGAAGTAAATACGTGTTCCAGTTTACTTTTATTCCGCCAGAGCTTAAAAAGACATTTACAGCTAGTAACAAATAACATTTGTCGTTGACACACCCCCATATCAGAAAATGTGCGTGTCACATAAAACTTACAGCTGCAGAAGTTATATTCGGCGATAGATTATAAAAAAAGACATGTTATAAGGATACAGGTTATGAAGAAGACATTATAAAATAGGGGTTATAAAGAAGACATTGTAAAATACGGATTACAAAGAAAACATGTTATAAAGATACAGATTATAAAGAAGACATTATAAAATACGGGTTATAAAGAAGACATGTTATAAGGATACAGGTTATGAAGAAGACATTATAAAATAGGGGTTATAAAGAAGACATTATAAAATACGGGTTATAAAGAAGACATGTTATAAGGATACAGGTTATGAAGAAGACATTATAAAATAGGGGTTATAAAGAAGACATTATAAAATACGGGTTATAAAGAAGACATGTTATAAGGATACAGGTTATAAAGAAGACATTATAAAATACGGGTTACAAAGAAGACATTATAAAGATAAGGGTTATAAAAAGACATGCTCTATATATACGGGTTATAAAAAGACATGTTATAAAAATACAAGTTATAAAGAAGACATTATAAAGATACGGGTTATAAAGAAGACATTATAAAATACGGGTTACAAAGAAGACATTATAAAGATAAGGGTTATAAAAAGACATGCTCTATATATACAGGTTATAAAAAGACATATTATAAAGACAGGATATAAAAAGACATGTTATAAAGATACAGGTTATAAAAGACATGTTATATAGATACAGGTTATAAAGAAGACATGTTATAAAGAAGAAAGGTTATAAGGATACATGTTATAAAGATACAGGTTATAAAGAAGATATGTTATAAATGTTCTCTTTCTCAAATGAGCTTCATTACTAAAAATGTCCTAGAAACATTCACCTTCCTCCCTACTTTTAACACTAAATGTTCATCATTCTTTACTTGATAGAAACATTCACCTTCCTCCCTACTTTTAACACTAAATGTTCATCATTCTTTACTTGATAGAAACATTTACCTTCCTCCCTACTTTTAACTCTAAATGTTCATCATTCTTTACTTGATAGAAATATTCACCTTCCTCCCTACTTTTAACTCTAAATGTTCATCATTCTTTACTTGATAGAAACATTCA
>NW_013675463.1:0-8212 GCF_000517525.1 Limulus polyphemus
CTCTTGAACCTTTTTGATGGGCCAGGCTTCCGCTCCGTACATCATCGCAGGTCTCACAACGTTCACCAAGAATAGCATATATATAATATATACACATTATTTTTAAAGGGAATTATAAGATAAGCCAAGTTCGATATTCCGTAGGCCTATCTCACAAGAATCGCAAACATTTAATATGAAATATATACACATATAACTTGTATATGAAAAATCTATTAATCTCGCTTAAGTAATATGCGCAATACAGAAATCCGTCTAGGCCATGTGAATATTGTATCTGTTTCAACACCCATGGTGAGCACAACACAAATAGCCCATTGTGTAGCTTTGTGCTTTAAAAAAAACAAAAAAAACAAACAACGAACACAGGGCTTTTATATTCATATGAAGTTTTTCTTTGTACAACTGACTAGTGTCAAAAAGAGTCAAATGCATTTCTAGAGTTTCAAAGCTGAAATATTAAAAGTGTTGAGACGGAACATATCCAGCTAATAATGAGCCAGTCTTCTCTGAATTTGCATGCGAATTTGGTAGTGTACTGTAAAGCGTAGCGTATTATTTATAAAAAGGTCTTCCATGATAATGCGCCATGCAATACTACATTCCATGTCCAAAAATGGTTTAAAACAAATAATGTCCAGAACTTAAATACAACTTACCTACAAGAAACTCTTTCTGAGGAACAAAAAGACAGACACCCTAATCTCTCTACGCTTGGAATTGCTTTGTAATGTTAGTGCTAGTTTACCAGATGTGTATCGACGGTTAGTTGCAAGCGTTAGGAAAGAGTCCAAACTATGACTAAAACCAAAGGTGGAGTGGGCCCATTTTGTATCAAAATGAGAATTCAGTGTGAAACACAAAATTTCTTTTCTCAACCTTTGGTTATAATGGACTACTACAATGTCCAAAATGGTTGACTTTGATATAATTAGTGGCTAGCGTATTAGACTGTGAATCCGAATGTGTCGGATTCAAATCGTGGTGCAATCAAATACATTTCGTATTTTCAATTGTGGATGCATTATAAGAGTGGCAGTCAATTCTGTAATTCGGTTAAGAGCACCAACTACATATGGCACTATCTGCTGTGTCCACCGCGTGAAATCGAACCCTGGATTTTAGCGTTGTAAGTCCGTAAACTTACCACTGACCCATTAGGGGACATATAAAAAAGTAGCAGTGTAGTGTATACGTTTTCATTATATTAATGGAGTTCCCCTTGCTAAGTAGTTACAATTCGAGTATTGATAACGCCTTATGCCTATAATGTTTAAAATGACTATGTTAACGACCCCTATGATTCAGGCATAGCTGTCCATAATTTTGAGCTTCAGACCAGGGGGAAGATAACTAGTCTCAACATTCCAAATATGGGTTTGCTCTAAAACAAACTTTCTTGTGTAAATATATTAGGTGAGTTTAATTGACTAACTGGTCAGTCACAAAACAAGTAAATATTAAGAGTTAACAATAATTTTACACGAGGAAAACAAACCAAAAGCATTAAGATCAAACTAAAAACCAACTTTACCAAAGATTATTATAAATAGTAAAGGGAGAATCAGTACGATTGTAGTTGTACACATGTTTCTCCATTGAGGCTAAATCAGTAAGTGAAATCTCACTCTACAAATTCTTCATCTTCACCTCCTATAAACATGATTTGGTTGTCAAGGGGGGGGGGGGCGAAATTGATATGTATTTTAACAATGGAAATGGCGTTCACCTCCGTTCCACTCAATTCGACTATTAGATTATATCTTTTCGATGAAAAAAAACAAATAATTAATATAACGTTCTGAAGACCTTAGTTAGAGTAAAATAAAAACTTGACTTTCATGTAAATAATTTACATTCATTGTGTAGAAGTAAAGTTCCACAGTTTTTGGAAAAAGACCTTCCCACTCTGTAGTGCTGGTTGCGCACCTGTAGTTATAATACTCATTGCATATTTTCGATCGATTAGCAATGAAATTCTATAAGTTTATTTATTTGAGTAAAGGATACATTAGTATCGCAATTTCTATTGAAACGTTGTTTATGAACTTAGGCCTTGAGTCAAAGTGAACGTAGCCTGTAGCAAACATTATTGAAGAAAATAAATTAATTCGTTATATGTACGTGGAGTGGACTTGGCATTAATTTTACCAAATAATCCAAAAGAACTTGGTCAACGATAGAACAATTCAATGGCACAAATCGTTATTAAAAAGTGGGGTGTACAAATAGAAATGAAACACGATGACACACAAACAATATATATGTATATGGTTGTACGTATCTGTTTGTGACCAGATCGGTAATGTAAAAAGGTCAAACGATAAAAATCTTAAGATGTTTTTTATATATCATTATTATTATTCGTCTCACAAAATACGAACCCAGTACAAGTTACGTATTGAGAAAAGATGGATCGAGTCTTCTGCACAAATATATGTAAGCAGTATTCATTAAGACTATGTAACGTATCATAATATAGAACATTCCCAAAAAACTACTATAACTGAACGTTTTGAACTAAAGCATTGATTTTGAAACATCACTCACTATTGCAGAAATTATACTAACGAAAACAAACAAACTGTTCATTAACTGACAAGGTAATAGCTTCATTTAAAACTTTCCAAAAATGCGAACGTAGCATTCTACAAATCTCTGAATGAATTCTTCATCGATGGTTTGAAGATTAAGTAATAAGAAACTATTTTTGTGTAAATGACAAACCATCACAAGATTCAGACGTTTTTGTGACATTAAACTATGCAGTCACGTTTTCAGCCTCCTGAGTGCACTAAAAGACCTTTCTTTCTCTCAAGAACTCGCCAGTGAGATGAAAAGAAGATGAAGAAGCCTCTCAACATTTGAGAACATGCGACGAACCTCCGAAGATATTTCTTTAAAAATACGCCTGTATTGTTTCAGTGATAACCAGTTGAACTGGTTGTTCAAAAATTGTAACTCTCCTTCAATCTCCGTGGAAAGCTCTGAATAATTTTGAATGATTTTTAGCTGAACTGTCCCTGTCAAGAACATACCACTCGCCCGTTTATATTCCTTCAGATCATCGGAAGAGAAATATTAATATGAACTAGACACAGCAGAATTGATCGCTTTGAAGTGCTCAATGCGACATAATTCTTCAGATACTCCCGCATTATACTGTGTTAAGCTACCACGGTCGATTCTTTTGGCAGTTTTTCGTAGTTTTAGTTTGCACAATGGCTTTAGACTCAATTTTTCTATTTGCTTCTGTACCCTCTCCAAATAGTTCGTGGAGATTTTCTGCACATCAGAATGTTTGAAGTTTCTTCTTAACTATATCCTTAGAAGCTAACATACATGATACCGTTACATCTGACCCATAAAGTTATTTATTCAAGCCTTCGAGACTTTGGATCACAAGTAAATAAACCATCAATCCTAGAATGCACTTTCCTTCGGTAAAACAGTTGAGGATTCCATTGGCACGAGAAGTAGTGTTTGTGTTGAAATCCTAAGCTGCTTTTTCCACTGCATCTAAAACTGTCTCATAATTCTGTAAAACAAATGTAACAGCAGATGATCTCATGAGCCACTGTGCTGGACATATGGGTTTTAGTCCACTAGACGAGAAAATGTCATCACTAAGGTTCATATAGAATTGTTTGAAATTTCCAGTTCTTCCATAAAGTTTGCCCAAGTCCTGAACATTATCAAGAGCATTTCTAACAAATAAAGCATTCTGAATAGCCTTAAATGTGCTCAAATGTGTGACGTGGGCTCCACTTGAGCTTGACATCCTTGATATTTTTCAGACATAGTGCCTGCACTTTTATAGGTTTCAGTCCTTACATCCATTATGTCTGATTGCAGCCTTGTGAAACCATCCTGGATCTTTTTACAAAGGGACTTAAGAGTTGTTGAAGACCCAAAAGATTCTCCATAACATCCAATGAAGGAGTGACGTAACGCACGCAAATCCAATTTTGTTTATTGCCTTGCACATTTTGCGTTCCCTCCTTATTTATTCCAATGAAAAATGGATTCATTGACATCATTACAGATTTTTCTCAAAATTTCATAGCTTCTTATCTTGAAGGACCTGATATAGCCTGGTGACCAAGGCGCTCGACTCGCAATCTGAGAGTCGCGGAATCGAATCCCTGTCATCGAACATGCTCGCCCTTTCAGCCATGGCAACGTTATAATGTGACTATCGGTCCCACTGTTCGTTGGTAAAAGAGTAGCCCAAGAGTTGTGGGTAGGTGGTGATGACTAGTTGCTTTCCCACTAGTCTTACACTAATAAATTAGGGACGGCTAGCGCAGATAACCCTTGTGTAGCTTTGCGCGAAATTCCAAAAAAAACAAACATTTTACCAACAATATGCGAAGAGAATCAAAACTCACCAATAATACTCTTGCTGTTACCTGGTGAACTTAAACACATAGAATAAAAAAAAATAATAATATAAAATTTTCTCTTGAATTTCTTGTACGAAATTGTTGGAAAGTTTGTTTAGTTTGAATTTCGCGCAAAGCTACTTCAAGGCTATCTGCGTCCCCAATTTGGCAGTGACATACAAGACGGAAAGCAGCTGGTCTACATCACCCACCGCCAATTCTTGGGCTACTCTCTTACCAAAGAATAGTGGGATTGACTGTTTCATTATAACGCCCTAGGGCTGAAAGGGCGAGCATGATTGGTGAAGGGGATTCGAAACAGCGACCTTCATTTTGCGAGTCGAGCGCCCTAACCACCAGGCCTTGTTAGAAAGTTATAAATATTTGCAAGTAAAATAATTTGCCCTAAAGAATAATTATAATCGTGTAAATTTTACGCTTTGTGATCAAGACTGTTCTTATGATCTCATAAAAAGTAAAGAATGCATTTGATACTTTGTTCCGGCTTCTCAAAAAGTGGAGGGTACATATACCCCATGTCCCTTAGGGATTTGCGCCCATTGAGCACCTTAAAACACTACTTTATGAGTGTGTAAATAAAACTGTTTGTTTGTTTTTAAGCACAAAGCTAGACAAGGTGCTATTTATGCTGTGCCCACCACGAATCTCGAAACCTGGTTTTTAGCGTTATAAATCCGTAGACTTACCGCTGTGCCACTGGGGGCATATGCTTTTTTGTTGTTGTTTGTTTTTTGATTTAGATCAAAACCACATTAGGTTATCTGCTATGTCCACCACAGGGAATCAACTCCCGGATCTTAGTGCTCCAAGTCCATAGACATACTGCTGTCCCACAAGGCGACATTAAAATTAAATAATATCCGCTAAAAGTTTTGATAATATATACATAGGATGCAATAGATGGCGTCACATTCTACGGTTTTTCGACATAATTACCGCGAGTATCTATTTGTATGTTTTTCCCATTGAAATATTTCTGCAAAGTTTAGCATTATAAGAAAACTATATTTACTATTTCCAAAACATTAATCATTAGAAGATTTTGTGCTGGCAAACTTTGCTTTTTTTTTCATTGAAAAAATACCAAATCTCTTCATAGAGTATTTCATCGGCTGTCTCTTTATTTTTGTCCTTTAAACAGTAGCATTGTTTTTATAGTCTTAGATACTTAAACATGTATGCTTATTAGAGTATTTTAGAGGCATTGAAATCTCGATTATGAATCATATATTATCAAATTATGTGAGTTTTCTTTAGAATGGTTTAATACGCAAGTTTTGCGTATGTTAATTGCTTATAAATTTGAGAATCTTTGTAATTAAGTTTTTTTTTTCAAACTCTCATTTGAATATAAATATTGCAATTATTTGATAACCACAAACATTTGTCTGTTTATTTGTTTGGGATATTCACACAAAGATACATAAGAGCTATCTCCGCTATCCCTCCCAAATTGATAGAAGAGAGGGAAAGTACAGCTAATAAACAACAACCATTGCCAATTTTTGGGCTACTTTAATTGGATAGTGGGATTTGACAGTCATTCTTATAACGCACTCACAACTCCAAGTGTGGAGCGTGATTTATTTTTTCTATAAAGTAAAGCCCGATAAACTAACAACTAGGCCGTGTCCGGTCTAACCCTCAATATTTGAAAAACATGACTGTGTATGCATAACTACCCGTTTCAGGAAGTCTAGCGAGCTTCTTCCGAACGTTACAGTTAAGTTTGCTGTTTAAAACTGTATGTGCGAACTACAGAACACTTCATTTGTTTCTTATTAAGCAAAAAGCTACAAAATGGGCTATCTGTGCACTGCCCACGATTTCTGCAAAACTCTTTTTAAATCTTCTGTCCTCTTTATCAAAATAGCAAAGTCATTTTAATTGTAAACATATTTTATGTACATTCTGTTTACGTATTTTAATGTTTTCTATGGTCACTGGAATTCTGAATTTATAGACTATTTGTATTTTTTGGATTTCCATAGCTTTAAAAAAGCGTAAACATTTTATGATAGATATAACACTCAAGCCACACATTTCACTTGTTAAAAGCTTTCAGGCGAGTGTTATTTTCCTACTACGTTTAGCATTGTTTTCTGTGAGGGTAGTTTATCTTTCACAAATACCAAACAAATACAGCTGTAGCGTGATAAAATCTAAAATTACAAAGAACAGCTACATTCTTCCTCTCTCTATGTCATGCCATCTAGTGGCTTATTCGTGAAATATACAATGAAGCTTGTAATATTATCAAAAATATTTTACTGTAAACTTGTACAGTAGCTTAAGTGTCACAGTTTAGTTCGTGTTCATGTGCGTTGCATTTTAAATATTTGTAATAATTTTTTTGTGCATTTGTTTTTGGGACGCGCTTCAACTCTCGCGGAGGTAATTTAAAGTTTAAACTCAGATTGGTGCTTGGAGGTGTTTCAGTTGAAAGCTACATCGGTATGATTACAGGCCAAGTAAGAGTTAATTAGATACTCCATCGGCGTATTCTACTACTAATAGTACTAGCGCATAAGTTTCTCTTTGGAAATATAACTTCCAAAATGTGATCCAGAAGGTATACGTTCGTGTATTATTTGGGTGAGTGACACTGAGAGTATTATATATATATATATATATCTTAATTTCAGCTTTTGATATATATTTCTCACTTTCATGGCAGCGCGAAATTTTAACTTCTTTTTTCCTTTTCCCTTTTTTTTTTTAATATTATAAACAAGCAAGTCACGTTCGGTTCCGAATCCGAGCATAACATAGGCTATCTTTTGTTTTCTGAAACATGTAACACTTAACATCTTAAGTTTTTAACACTCAGAAAATTATGAAAACATGGATTATTTGTTATTATAGATGTTAGTAACAAGTGAGCGAATAGTGAAAGTGAAAACCCTTCTAAGTTCTATGAAACCATGATATTTGTTGGATAGTCAACAAACGTTGTTTAACCGGGGGGAAATCTTGCTTTACTATTATTACTATAATAGTAAATTAGTATTAGTAAGGGTTGTTATAAATGCAGTTCAGTCAAACTAGATTAATCATTAATGTCACTTGTGGGATACCCAAGGGGTAAGTGTTAGGACCAATGCTGTTTTTGGTTTACATCAATGACGTAGAGTAGAATGATTACTAAATAGCTTGAATTTGCTGATGGTATTAATAATTATGGTTTTTGGTATTGCTGCCTCTAAAGTGTGAAGACACTGCTGCTGATTTACAAAAGGATTTAGATAATTTGTGAAGTTGGGCATATAAATGGCAGATGGCTTTTAATTATAACAAAAGTAAGGTAATGCATGTGGATAATTTAAATTATAAGTATAACTTTGATGGAAATAACTTTAATAATAATAGTATTATGGGGAAAAAAATATCTTGGTTGATCAGTCTCTTCTGAGTTCTAAGCCAGCGAGGCAGTGTGCTGTTGCTAGTGATAGGGCAAATAGGGTTTTAGTTTGCATCTATAGAAATATTTTATATAAGTCTAAAGAGGATATAATTGCATTGTGTAGATTGTTAGTTAAGCCTCATTTGGAGTATTGTGTTCCATGCTATCTCCTTAATTACCTTAGGAAGGACGTTGAATTGTTGGAAGGGTTTCAGAGGAAGGTCACTAGGATGATACTGAAGATGGAAAAGTTGTCATACAAGAACAGATTAAGAACTCTGAAATTTTCTCTTAAAAAAAAAAGAAGAGTTAAAGGGATCTGATGGGGGTCTTTAAGATTGTTAAAGGAATTGATAGGGTTGATACATAAGTTGTGAGAATGGTAGGACCACGAGACACAAAT
>NW_013675463.1:8340-9989 GCF_000517525.1 Limulus polyphemus
TATACAAGTTTTGGCAATGTAGCAGTCATCTTCAGCTATATATATATATATATATATATATAGGGTGGATGGCCTTAGGAGTGGATTGCCTTCAGATTGATGGATGTAGTAAATGTAAGGGGGTATCAAAGAAGGCTTGATAAATATTTGAATTATAAGAGCTGGTTTGGATGTTTTATCTTAAAGTTTAGTTTAGTGGATGGGATGACCCAGGTGAACCAACAGATCCCTTGTTGTCCTTAAGTTTTCTGTTATATTAAACCAATTTAAGAGAATTCCACACCTTGTGAATAACCTTGAATATGGGAAAATTGAAGGAAGAGGACTAGGCTTATATCGCTGGAGTGTGTATTTTATGTATAGTATTTTTAGTTGATTTTTTTACTCACCACAATGAAACTGTATTCATAAAGGACATAACTTAGTGACAAGTGATGAATGATAGATTTAGCTTCATATTTATTTAGTATTTTAAACAGCTTGTCTCGTGAATAAGTCAGAGGAATAAATTAGTAGTATCGATGCCATACATGTAGAAAAGCTACTTGTAACTGTTAAAGACAATTGTTATTTGTTAAAAGAAAACTTGTGTAAATAAATTGTTATATGTAGAAAAAGTTAAATTTTTTTGAGACACTAAAACTATAAAGGTTAGTGTATTCTATCAATTAAATAGAAAAAGGAAATTGTAGTGAAAAAATTGATCTATATGAAATTTTAGTATTATATTCAGTTTCATAATTAGTATGGGAGAAAGAAGTGTGTTAATGTAATCAACCTTTAACCCTATGTGCACAGGTGGTCAAAGTGCACAAGCCAGAATCTTATACAGAATGCCATTCAACATGGTGTTATGTATTTGATGTTAGTGTTATCAGTTATTCATTTACCATACATTGCTGATTTAGCAATAGTTCATGGTAAAGAAGAATAAATACCAAAATACAGTATAGAGAGACATTTAAAAAAAATTTAAATATGTATTTCTAAGGTTCCAGAGGTTATGAAAATACAATATGTCAACTGTAAGGTTGATAAAAGTATTTTAATTCTTCATATGAACATCACCTTGGACTTCAATTTGTCAGTCTTAGTCTAACTGACATTGTTAATTTGCAGAAATAACTTTGTAGCTCAGCTAATTTTGACATTGTCAATATTCCTTATCAATAGACTAAGTTCATGCACAGTTGGTTAACTAAGGATGCATCATTGGTAATTAACCTAAGTTGTTTACATGTTAATTCAGCAGTCTGTAAAAATGAATAAATCAACTAATGACATAGGTGAACAAAATATAAAATTAACCAGTTAAATTGATTTAAGCAGTATTCTTCATCTTGAATGGTTGATAAATGGAAACAAGATGATCACATTAGTTCTGAGTTTGTTAAGATAAATTTGAAGTTTAAAGAATGATTAAGCTCCTAGTTCAGATATTTTTCCAAGGGTTTTTGAAGGAGGTTAAGGATTGGAAATGTGAGCCACTTGCTACTATTTTTTGTTAGTCCTTGAATAGTGGGCAGGTACCAGAGGATTGGAAGTTAGCTTATGTAACTCCATTTTTCAAGAGAGGTCATAAAAATTGTCCCGGTAATTATAGACCTATTAGTCTTACATTAGTTGTGGGAAAAGTTTTGGAAAGTCTG
>NW_013675463.1:10914-20466 GCF_000517525.1 Limulus polyphemus
CCTTTTAATTTAACTTTACCTTTCCTTATATTATTTTAATTACATAATTTTGTGCATTGTCTAACTTTTTGTACTCTTTTTAAAAATTGCAATGAAAATTGTCCAGGTAATTATGGGCCTGGAAAAGTTTTTAAAAGTGATAAAAGAGGCTTTGCGAAATCATTTAAAATATTTTAGATTTTGTTGGATTGTTAACATTATTTTGGTAGAGGAAAATTTTGTTTTACTATTTTTTGACATTCTTTAATGAAGTTACTGATTATGTAGATGGGAGTAAGTGTGCAGATTTCTTGTATTGAGATTTTCAGAAAGTATTTGACAAGATACTCATAGAAGGCATTTAAAAAATTACTTCTATAAGTTCAAGGGTAAGTTGGCTCATTGGACAGAAAAGTGGTTGGATGGAAAAAAGCAGAAGGTTCTTATAAATGGAGTTCAGTCAAACTGAAGTAATGTCATAAGTTGGGTACCTTGGGGCTTAATGCTAGGATCTCTGCTCTTTTCTATTTACAGTAATGATCTATATGAAGGAATGGTCAATAAATCACTTATATGTATTGATGATCTTGAGATCTTATATGTTGCTAGCTGTGAAGATGCTGCTGCTTCTGTTTTACAAAAAAAAATATTTTAATTATTTGATCAGTTGGGTCAATAAATGGCTTCTAATTTTAATAAATGCAATGTAGTGTATGTGGGGTACCATAATTTGAATTATGAGTATAATTTGGATAGGAATAACCTTAACAGTGTTATGGAAGAAAAGGTTCTTGGTGTTGTGGTTTACCAGTCTCTTAAACCATCCAATCATTTTGTTGTTTCTAGTGGTATGGCAAATAAGATTGTAGACTGTATCAATAGAAATATTGAATACAAGACTAAATAGGCTATAATTGCATTTTATAAATTACTAGTTAGTCCACACATAGAGTATTATGTTCAGCCTTGAGCTCCTTACTTTAGGAAGGACAGGACAATGAATTGTTGGAAAGGGTTTAGAGAATAGCTATTAGGATGATAACTTTGGTGGAAAGGTTGTCATATGAGAACAGGTTAAGATCTCTGAAATTGTTTTCTTTCTTGAAAAAAGGTGTTTAAGATTATTAAAGAAATTAATAGTGGTGATGCATTATTTTTTTCCTATTTGTAGGATTAGGGGATAGAAGTATAAATTTTGGCAAGGTAGGAGTAATTTTCAGCTTGGAAAGTTTTATTTTTCTAACAGGATGGTTAACCTTTGGAACTTGACTTTTAACAGCAGATAGAGAAAAATTATCTATTTGATATTACTTAATTGCTTTGATGTAGTTACATCAAGGCTATTGTACACAAATAGATAAGTAGGTAGGTAGGCAAGTAGATGCAGTTTTTTGTCCAAAATAGTAAGGTTTAAGAGATAAAACAACAGTTTCAGTGCTATTGTCATAACTTACTGAGGTTTCGTTTCCCCTCTTAGATCTGTTTGTTTTCTAATCATATTTGTAAGATTTCCTGTGCAATCTTAAGTAAATGGATTTTAATTTTTTAAGTCTTATTTCAGATATTTGGTTTTCTTTTTGTTCAGAGCCATAATCCTTCATTTGTCAACTTTGCTTCCCCTACAGTAACTATATTGACACTTAAGCATATAAGGGGAAGGACTTTAAAAAAAGGAGTTATTTCTCTGTATCCAGGGATGTGCTATATGTTTACCACTACTTTAGTTAACAATTAGGGGATTTAAAACATCTTTCATAAGATTTTATATACAATTGGTGTTGTTTGTGTGTACAGTTGTGTCTTTGTGTTACAAAAGTATCTTTCTGCCATTTTTCCATTCACATTTTTAACTTTCACATGGAAGCCTTTACAGCTTCTTAATTATAGCAGATTTAGAAGTTTGCTCTTTGTGAACTTTGTTTCAATTTAACATTAACATACTTGTAGCAAAGTAACTGAAGTAAGTATATATTGTATTGTGTTATTTTAACTTTAATGTTCAATTCACGAAGTGAATAGTTTGTTTTTAGGAAATTTTTAAATTTTTGTTAGTTTTATCATTAAAGTAATTGAACATAATTTGAAGTTAACACATCTTGAGTAGATTTATTTTTCACTTTGCATTTAACTTAAATTTGGGTTTTACTCTTATTTCTCATCAACAGTCTAGTTAAAATTTCAAGGAGGAACGCGCTCAACTGATAGGGCTTCATTCAGTGAAGTTTTCACTTCCTTCTTATCAGTTCCACACATACACTTATTAATCACTTGCCCTATTGTATTGTTGTGTATTGCTTGTTTTTATCATAGCTTTTGGAAGTGGTTTTAAATATTTGTTCTTTGTGTAAACCATTGTCTGGTCTCATTCTTTGTGACCTATTCATTGCAGCTTGTAGGGAAATATACACCCAAGCCTCAAATTCAAGAACCTCCATTTTTAGCAACCCTAACTTCTCTGCTTTGTTGGTTATCTGCAAAATATCACCGTATGTTTCGTAAATTCTTATACTCTACTGTGGTAAAATGGTCTTGAGGCAGGGAGGGATCAACTTGCTTCATTGACTTTGTTCATGAAATCTTCATTCATTCAATTACAAAAGAGTGTTATTAAAAAACTTAAAATATTTTCTGGTTAGTGAAATGACTTGTTGAAAGACTTTTGAAACACCATCCTTACACTAGTGTTTTTTTTCTACAACAGGCAGTTACCACCAATTTCATTGTACTCATCATGCGTTTTTTTTCATTTGTTAATTAAATCATTATATATACACACACACACACACACACACACACACACACAGTGAGTGCTGCATTAATTGTCATGCAATTGGTTTCTACTAAAAAATTTGCTTAAGATTCTTATCTTATATTAATAGATTTTCTTTTTCAAATATGGGGTTTGTTATACATTTTTCCTTTATAATTTTATTATATTTTCAAATTAAACTTCACTGGCAAATTCAGTGTTGCTCTCGATCATTAAAGTTTGTCAGTGTTATTTTAAAATTATTCTGCTGCAGTTAAGAAAATTCCAGTTTTAAAGATATGAACGTTCTAAAGTGTTAAAATTTGTAATAATGGTGCTTATTTGAATGTTGGTTAAGTTCTTACAGAGTACACTTTAATAATTAACCTATTTTTGAGTAATTTTTCAAAGGACTTAAAAGAAGTGAACTACAGAGCATAATTATTTTATAGGCTAAAACATAAGAAGTGTTCAAAAGTAAAAGACCCGTGTTAAACAGATATACCACTCTGGATGAGGAAAAGCAAATTATAAAAGTTAGCACTATGCATTTGTAAGAAAATTTTCAGTATTCTTTATGTAAACCTTGAAGTTACTTTCAAATATCTTTTAAGGTTGCAATTTTGGACTCTATTCTTATTATATCAAATTCATTGTTTAATAGTTTTGATGGTTATTAATCACTTTATTAAAAGAAATTGTCTTGTTTTCCATGCTGTTATTACAGTGGAAATATATGAAGTATATTACATTTTAGAGCTGTCTGAAACTTGTAGATTTTAATTGATCTATTAGCCTAACTGTTCTGTAATTATATAATAACTTCTACTAGAAGGGTTGCTAAGTATATTCAATAAAAATTACAGTTAATGAAAATATGTCTTAATTATGAGTGACAGGCAAACAACAAAAAGTCTCTATGACCACTTTCTTTGCCTTTGGTCATCATTTGTGTATCCTCACTGTTAGAAGTGTTTTTCTGACCGTTATCCAAGAATACCTGACAAGATTAGGCCTGCTTAATGAATTACTAAGCACTGGAGCAGAATCATAATATTGATTTTTTTTTCATTGAATAGTTTGATATTTACAGTTACTGACACTTAGAAATTAAAACATTTGTTATATTATGAGGATGAAAAAGTACTAACAACCTTGTTTTCACTGTAGAAATTCTTTTATAAAAGTATTAATCCTAGGTTAATTTTATGTTTTACTCTACAGTATTCATCACAAAATTCATCAATTCTAGCCATGTGTTGAATTTTAGAATTCATTATTTTTCAATTCAAGAATCACTTGGTAATAATACATATCAACAATATTTGATATTAAATAACACAAAACTAGCTATTTGATAATTAATGAAAGCACATTGGTAAACATTGGTGTATTTGAATCAATCTCTTCATATCGGACCTTTTAAAAAGTAAATATGACTTCACATTCATTGGAATCTTTATATCACTTTTTTGCCTTTTTAATATGAAGTAGGCAAATGTATTGATTAGAACATGTAATGAAAATAGTTAATAAAACCTAATTCTTTTCAATGTCTTTATTAACTTTGTTGAGCAGGTACAGATATCTTTGCTGATCAACTATATTTAGTAGATCTTCATGTTACATCACCCCCATGAAGCTAAGAAAATAATTTTCATGCTAGGTGTGTGTACATTTGTTAGTAAGTACAGTCAAACCCCAAGTTATGAGGGGAACACATTCCTGAAAAACACCATGTAACTCGAAGCATTAAGGAGAATTGGGACCTGGGACCAAGATTTGATAATCATATTTCATAATAAAAGCCTTATTAAAACCTTTACTTACAAATTACACTTGACAAAATGACAAATTAATAGATCCTTTTATACCTACAAATTACATAAATTATTCATCTAATGGAGGATCATCTGGCTCCACTGGGTTATTTGAGTTTTCCTTCTGAGAGGTTCTGGCAGTCTCTGAAGAGACAGGCTGAGGCTTGAAGGAGGAGGTGATCATCTGCTACTTTGCACTCCTGTCCAGTTCCTTCTGAAGCTCCTTGTAACATGAGAGGAGTTGATTTATGTTCTTCTTATAGTTGAGACTCCTTTCCAATGTGGGGTCATGATTCACAATATTCTTTTTACTCAAGTTTTGAACATTACACAGGAACTCCCGAATGGCTTTAGCAGTAATGACAGGGTTAGCAGGCTCTGTCTCTTCGTCTTACTGTTACTGCTGGATGCAGCAAGCTGCTCAAGTTCTTCCTCTGTTGGTTCCTGTTGGTGTGAATCAATCAGCCTGACCACCTCCACATCCTCAATGTCTTCATATTCCTATCCTCCTAGGCATTGAGCTAGACTCACAATGTCACAATGTGATTATGGCATAAAGAGCAACTGAACAGAGTTATTATATAGTTTTCATAACAAGAATGTTATAAGTTAATTATTTTGGAAGTGATAGTTATGAAAAGTTTCATTACGTAACTCTACACGAGTTGTCATTAGTTTATGTAGTTTAATTGTTGTACTAGGCTTTTGTAATATTGTTGATGTCATCTAAGTTGTTCTTGTTACGAGTTGTTGTTGTTACTAGAGGGCTAGATATTTTTAGATTTTTCTGTCACATGTTATAAATACATGCAGATACAGAGAACAAGTAAGTTAGTGAAAGTAAAAATGAAAAAAGTGAAGCTAGACTGTGTGATTATCAGTTTAGCCATAACCAGTAATTTATAAAGTGAGAGTTTCATAGTTTATATTGTAATAACAGAGATAAAGAAGAAGAATTTGTCTTCTCAAAGGGATTCTAAAGTAATGGAACCCACCTGTGGGGACTTTGACAAAAAGGAGACAATTATTTAATACTCTGGATACAACTGTGATAACCAACAATTATAGTGGTGATTTTGGAGTGAGTTACACAGCTTGTATTGTAACAACAGAGATAGAGAATAATAATTCTTGTCAATTGGGTTCTAAAGTAATTGCACCAGCCTGTGGACTTTTAAGGTAAAAGAGAAGTATTTAAAGCTCTGGATACAACTCTCATAACCCACGGGATAATGTAAGTGAATTTATCACTAATTGTATTGTGATAACAGAGAAGAGAAGAAATAATTTGTCTTATCAATTGGGTTATAAAGTAATTAAACCGGTTTGTGTGGACTTTTGATGCACAGAAAAAAAAAACGAGAGTTATTCAAAGCTCTAGATTCATTTGTGGTAAACAATAGTGTAATGAATTTTTGTACATATGTTTCACTTGTTTTGAATATATATATATATAACATTTTAAAACAAGTGGTATGTGTGCTGTCTGTTTATTGTTGAAATTTATAGCCAACAAGAGTATTTTATTTTTGTACTTTATACTAAGCTTTATAAAGGACTTATATTATGGTTCAAAAATGATTCATTTTGTTACTATATGTTATACAGATTTTATTATTATTATTTCATTATGTAGTGTATCAAATTTTCATACTTAAAGAATGATTTTTATGTTTAAGTTTGAGTTTTTTGTTTAATGATTGTGTCGTCCATGTTGCATGTAACTGTTTATGCTGGAGAGAGGAAGTTAACATGCTTCTTAACCATGTTGCAAGTGTGAAGTTAATTGGTTTTAAAGTTAAATTTAATTGTGGCCTTGGGGACAAACCTGAAACAGAGGGAAAAGTAAAAAATGTGGTATACAAACATACCATGCATTTTCTACCTTCTTGTTTTAATGTAGAGATTTTCAAACTTTTTAGTTTATTCTGAGTATGCAGTTTTTCCACAACATGTGCCCTTCTCCCCCCCAAAAAAAAAGACAACCAATATATGCTTAAGTTTATATACTTTATTCTCGATATTACTGTACTGCTGCAAGTTGTGCAAGAAGGTCAGTGACAGCAATTCCCTTCACTGACAAGGCAAATTATGTCTAGAGGCTTCTCCCTTTGTGGGATGATAATGAACAGTTATGTGGTTAGTGCTAGCTATTGTGGGTAAATTAAGAATTGTTAGATTAAAACAGTCTATACAGGATTTCAAATGACTTTGTTGACAGAAGAACATCTTGAGAGTAAAAGCCAGTTAATTATTACAAGAGTCCAATAGAGGGTGACCTTCCAGTGTTCCAATGCAAGTATACATACACACACTGTATATTTGTCTACTGAATGAGTAAAGACTATTTTCATTTGTAACACATCATGTCCAGTCATTGTTTCTTAGCTTGATCTCACACAGTAGTTAAATTCAGATTTACATTGTAATTTCTCTTACCAGCCCTCTCATTGTAAACCAAACCTACGTAATGCTCTGTAGAAATTAGTTAACCTGAGAAACTGCAACTGCATGGAAATTGGTTGTTTTAATTGCAAGCAGTGTGCATTATCCAGCTTCATTGAAAAATATAAGTTGTCTAATCACGAGTAACAGGATAAACAGTGTATTTTAATAGTATAATTTAACAGGTAAAAGTCCGTGTTTCAAAACAAGTTTCCTTTTTTAATTTCCTTGAAATATTAGTCATTATACATTTTATTCCTGATAAATGCCCATTTTGTAATTTAGGCTAAATAATAAATGAATGAAAATCTAAAGTTCATATAATGATTTGAAATGTGTTGACATTACAGTGAGTGTGTAACAGGGTTGTAGTGCTGCTGGAGAAGCTATCTGGCACCTGAAACTGTAGTTGAGCCCCAACATTTCAAAAACTTAAAAATATCTATGTATAAAAAAAATTGTTCAGTTTACACTACAAATTAAGTATCTTTCTTAACCAAACTCTCACTGTGTTAGAGAACAATGGCTGTTTATTTTCCCCCTATGTTCACTGATATAGCTCTATCAGACAACCCAGCATATACACTGTCACTCTCCCATAGGAGCTGGCATCAGGCACCTGTGACCCCTCCTACTCAAGAGCAGGTGTCAAGGCATTAAAATGGTGAAATATTTTTGTCATGCTTCACGTGGTCGTTAAGGCACACGAATGTGGCACTACAATTCCTAGTAAAATACATCTTAAAGTATATTGTGTGTTTAAAAGGTATACATTTTAAAAAGAATTATCTATATAATATACAACGAAGATTGCTGTAGTAATGAATGTAGTAGACTTATAAGATATGCGATTTTAAAACTGGTTTTAATATTACTGATTTATGTGTGTTAGGCGTATAATGTGGGTAAATATTTTTTCATTATTTAAAATTGACTCACAAAAATGGAAATTAAGTTATGAATATATTTTTATCCTTATGGTGACATCATACGCCTGACAAATTTTGGCAGCACTCCAACACTGTAAACTTTAGCACTAAACATCTGGTGAATGGACGTTACCTTTTTATTACAATGTGTTCCTTATACTTTTAGCGAACATTAGACATTACAGTAGTTTTGTCGCAATGGCCAAGTACCAGCTTCTGGGGTTGAAATTCTTTGTTCTCGTTCTGTTACAAAATAAAAAATAAATTAATTAATGCTTGGAGATGGTTTGAATGTGTAATGAAGAAAATCTTTAATATAAGTTTAACATAACACGTGATGGTGACAAAACCTTGTCGAAACGTTGTATATTTGCTGTTATGTTAAATTTGTATTAAAGATTTTCTTCATTACTCATTCAAGCCGTCTCCAGGCATTATCAGTCTCAAAGTGGGTTCCTCGTCATCAAATTTGAACGAAAATAAATAGTGTTTGGGATGCTGGGGTTGTTGTATTTACTTAAGTTTTCGGTTATTGTAGAAATTGACATTTTATTCAGTTCCATCCAATCAATTGTTTGATAATAAATAATGTCTTCGTTAAGTTTTGTTGCAGAAGGGCACGTATAGATTTTAGCCTTACCCATGTGATTTTGAATGGTTTGAAAATATCAACTATCACCGCTAGAGAACTTTGAAAAAGAAAAGTATTAAAATGCTAAATGCATGCAGTAAGTACATAGTATGGTAATTTTAAAATACCTCACAGCTAATTTCCCTGATTTATGAAACATCTCGTATTTCGGTATAGTTTTATAAGTTAATAAGTGCGTCCAAACATCGTACTTAGACATAGTTTTAGTAGATTTATAAACAGATTTGTACATCTTATTTTTATATTTGTATAGATGACTAAGTTAACTGTGGTTTATTGTGATAACAAATTTAAAGACCACATTTCGTTATGGTTGTATTAAACTTATAAATTCAAATTTTGAAGTATTCCCAGTTAAAAATTATAGGACACTTTTATAGGTTGTACGTACAGAAAATACCAATTGGAAGGCGGTAAATATATTTGCACAAATAAGTCACATAGTGAAATATGGATTATGACTAACCAATTAAAGTTTTCTTTTCTTAAGAGACTTGGTTGTAAATTTCCTGTTTAACGGGAAGCTCAAAGCTGAAGTCGTTATATCTTATTATAAAGAGTTTTTTGTGTTTTTTTAACCAACGAAGGATAGAAAAAACAACAACAACTAAATATTACGGTCTTATGAATTATTTGTTATTTTTTTAATTTTCTTTTTTTTTTAACAGAAAGTACTGTTCAGTTTTATTTTGGACCAGTCTCACATCATCTGCACCAGGTTCCAATAAAACAATGTAAACCTGTCTAAAGTTAAATGTTTTATGTTTCTTGTACAGTTACGACGAGGATACGGTTTTCTCTTATCAGTTAGTGACAGGAAGTCCAGAACTTCCGTTGTTACAATCACACGCTGTTCCGGAGAAGACGTTGTGCAGAAAGAACGCTACTGAGATTTTTTGCAGTGGCGTAGCAAGAGGAGGGCAATCGCCCCCGGGCGCAGGTGTGAAGGGCGCAAAATTTCCTCTGGCCTGTAATGCC
>NW_013675464.1:0-3869 GCF_000517525.1 Limulus polyphemus
TTTCCTGAACTGCACGATGATTCTTTTGACTGTCAAAAGTGGGATTCCCAAATTTTGCGAAATTTGCAGCTGACTTAATCCACCATCTGCTTGACCAACTATCCTACCTCTAACAAAATCTGACAATTCGAGAGAACCTTGAGTTCTAGGTGTGTTGTAGCACAAGATAATTAGTGTGCGGACCATTTTCATTTATTTAATGCTCTGTGAACACAAATTAGTTAGCATAAATCAGTTAAATGATGAAAAATTAGGTGTCTATTTACTTGTGACCACTCAGTGTATGTTTAGATAAACCAGCTGATACATGTAATAACTGTATTAAAATTATAATTTAACAGAAAAGGAAGAAGAAGAAAAGAAGGAAGAACAGTCAGTGTAAGTGGTCTTTACTGGCATTAGTTTCACTATAAGTTGAGCCGTCAGTGTAAATGGTCTTTACTGGTGTTAGTTTCACTATAAGTTGAGCAGTCAGTATAAGTGGTCTTTACTGGTGTTAGTTTCAATATAAGTTGAGCTGTCAGTGTAAATGATTTTTACCAGTGTTAGTTTTACTATAAGTTGAGCAGTCAGTGTAAGTGGTTTTTACAGGTGTTAGTTTCACTATAAGTTGAGCAGTCAGTGTAAGTGGTCTTTACTGGCGTTAGTTTCACTATAAGTTGAGCCGTCAGTGTAAATGGTCTTTACAGGTGTTAGTTTCACTATAAGTTGAGCCGTCAGTGTAAATGGTCTTTCCCGATGTTAGTTTCACTATAAGTTGAGCAGTCAGTGTAAATGGTCTTTACTGATCTTAGTTTCACTATAAATTGAGCAGTCAGTGTAAGTGGTCTTTACTGGTATTAGTTTCACTATAAGTTGAGCTGTCAGTATAAGTGGTCTTTACAGGTGTTAGTTTCACTATAAGTTGAGCAGTCAGTGTAAGTGGTCTTTACTGGTGTTAGTTTCACTATAAGTTGAGCTGTCAGTGTAAATGGTCTTTACAGGTGTTAGTTTCACTATAAGTTAAGCAGTCAGTGTAAATGGTCTTTACAGGTGTTAGTTTCACTATAAGTTGAGCAGTCAGTGTAAATGGTCTTTACTGGTGTTAGTTTTACTATAAGTTGAGCAGTCAGTGTAAATGGTCTTTACCTGTGTTAGTTTCACTATAAGTTGAGCAGTCAGTGTAAGTGGTCTGTACTGGTATTAGTTTCACTATAAGTTGAGCTGTCAGTATAAGTGGTCTTTACTGGTGTTAGTTTCACTATAAGTTTAGCAGTCAGTGTAAATGGTTTTTACTGGTGTTAGTTTCACTATAAGTTGAGCAGTCAGTGTAAGTGGTCTTTACTGGTGTTAGTTTCACTATAAGTTAAGTAGTCAATGTAAGTGGTTTTTACAGGTGTTAGTTTCACTATAAGTTGAGCAGTCAGTGTAAATGGTCTTTCCCGATGTTAGTTTCACTATAAGTTTAGCAGTCAGTATAAGTGGTCTTTACTGGTGTTAGTTTCACTATAAGTTTAGCAGTCAGTGTAACTGTTCTTTACAGATGTTAGTTTCACTATAAGTTGAGCAGTCAGTGTAACTAGTTTTTTTGTGATGTTGTTGTAAAAGTGTCATGGTTAGCCAAGTACATGTGTTCTGATATTTTCATGAGTCCTTCCCACAGCTATATTGGATTTAGAACAAGCTCAGAGTTACAGATTTTATATATGAAATTGAGTTTAGTTTCTAAAATTGCATTAATTTCAGAATTTAAGTTTACTGTGTGTAGAAAAAAAAAAGTTTCTCATTTAAAAAGCTATATTTTTTGTCAGTATTTTATTTCCATATTATTATATATACTCAAAATTGATTTTATTTTTATAATTATCTTTATTTTCAATTCCATATTATAGAGAATCCACCTCCAGCTGGTTGTCAAGATTAAATCCTTTTGGATCTAGATAAACAATATCTTCAGTCTGGTAGTATGCATAGCAGCACTTTAGAAATTATCAGAAGAGATTTGTAAATAAAAACTATTACAAGACTCCAATTTTGGTCGACCACATATAACATTAAACAAGTTTAACACTACAAGTAAAAGTGTGTACATCAAAACCTTTTATATTATGTCAAAGTTGGCATCAAAACATTAAAATAATTCTCAAGTTTCACTTTTCTGTAACACAAGACATTTCTTTGTTCCAAATTGCCCATTTTATTTCTATCCCTACATGAGTTTGTAACAAATTACACACTTATAGATATTGTTAAGCCATAATGTAATCTTGTATCCTCCAATCTTCTTGCGTTATTGAGATATTAACAAGAAAGTCAAGCCTATGTACACACCCTCCTGTCATGTCCTATCTTTCAAAAAATATCTCTAATTCTTATTAACATTTTCTATTGGATTATTTATAAGGAAAAGAAAGAGAACTTTTAATTTCCTGAATTCTCGATAGTCTAGTTCATTCTGAATTATTTGGCTTCAGATTATCACAACGAGTTAAAGGAATTTATTTAACACATTTTTAGCTTAGTTAGAAAACCAGTTTTTTCAACATTTTACTTTTTGTGCATGTTAATATCTTGTGTTATAAATTGTATTTGAACAAACTAAAAAACGTTCTTCACAATCACCACTGTCACAAAAAGTAGGCTTATAAGCTCTTGCCACTTTTATGGCAGAATACCTTAGGCCACATCTATGTACCAAATTTCTTGTTTTTTTATTTATTGTTATAAAAGAAATAAAATTAAAAAATTAGAAACTTATTAATGTAGATAAAACAATAAAAAAAACATTTGAGATAGCATTCCTGTGCCAACTGATCTTGATTACATGAAAGTTTTATCAATACACCTTGACCAACTAATAATGGTGACAGCCAACTGACACAATAAAATTATCATCGTTCTTATGTACAAGCATTTAATTAATCCACCATAAACAAAAAGTATGATAGCGTATTTATTTCCTGATAATGAATGGATTAAAATGAATCTTTACAAATTTCATTGACCTTCCTTATACTATCCTGAAGCATTAAAACAGAATCTCAAATGGTACCAACTTAATAAAAACCTATTAATAACAAGATTTTTTTTGAGAGAGATGAAACAGAAAAAAGGTAAATCATATTTTCCTTCTAACAAGAGTATGACAGTAAAACATCAGGATTGCAGAAACTTTCTAAGTAAATAAAACAAATCTATATTTATCTAATAATATATTATTTATCATGTAACAAATCAGATTCATTGTTTCTTTAGATCAAAGAAACTACAGCCGATTTACAAAAATTAATATTGTTACTTATATAATCTTGTTATTGCACCAACATGAAATAAATATGAATATTAAAACAAGCTACATTTATTTTTATTAACCATAATTATAGAAGCAGCTAGCACAATTGTTGGTAAAAAAAATTAATTCACCTTAACAACTTCTGTTAGAATACAAAATATTAAAGCTATATTTCATACATAAACTAGAACTGGCAGTCTAGAACAAAAAGAAAGACTTCACCAATGTGACATGTTTAGAAAAAAAAGAAAAACTTCACATGGCTTCTCTAGTCTTTTTACTACTTAGAAAATACAATTACATCTATTTCTGGAATGTTCTAAGATTATCCTGAGAATACAAGTTTTGTTTGTTGGTAGTTCAACTGGTCTTTGACTGACACACATGAATTATTTATAATGACCAAAGAGGTTTTGTTTACCGACATGGGCTAAAGACTTAGTGATGTCAAAAGCCAACTCATAAATTTATTTCATTTGTTTATGAGCTAACAAAGGAAGTTCTACAAGTATTGAAATAATTGATATTTTCTGCAGTAGACAAACTGAACCATGGGAATCACCTAATAAAATATTTTTCCTTCTTTCAGAACCCACTA
>NW_013675464.1:3879-4444 GCF_000517525.1 Limulus polyphemus
CACCTAATAAAATATTTTTCCTTCTTTCAGAACCCACTAACAGTTTTTTTCTATGTTTAAAAATTACAAGAAATATTCTATTAAGCCTAGTTTTAATTATTGTCACAAAATAACATCATATATATGATGCTATTAATTAATTTAGAGGAATTTCTTCTTCTTCTCCTGGTGTGGAAAATAGCAATTCTACAGCAAATTTCTCTCGGAATGTTCGCCAAGTTTTAGGTTTGTGAGGATTGTCCAAGCAGTCACGTTTTAAGTATAATCTGAACAAGGGACAAAGAAAATCAACACTATTAGATAAAACATTAGCTGTTTCTTCATCAAAAAACAGAGCTAAAGTCATAATATATGTACTGCTCGTAACAGAAGGCATGGGACTATTCTACGCTAATAGTAATATTCACACTGGTCAGAACTAAAATCACAGGACTATTCTAAACTAACAGTAATGCCCAGCATGGCCAGGTGGTTAGGGAGCTCGACTCACAATCTGTGGGTCATGGGTTCGAATCCTCATCCCACCAAACATGCTTGCCCTTTCAGCTGTGGGGGCATTATAATG
>NW_013675464.1:5197-12329 GCF_000517525.1 Limulus polyphemus
TACTGGACATAACTAAAATCACAGAACTGTTCTACACTAATAGTAATATTCACACTGGTCATAACTAAAATCACAGAACTGTTCTACACTAATAGTAATATTCACACTGGCCATAACTAAAATCACAGAACTGTTCTACACTAATAGTAATATTCATATTGGTCATAACTAAAATCACAGAACTGTTCTACACTAATAGTGATATTCACACTGGACATAACTAAAATAACAGAACTGTTCTACACTAATAGTGAATATTCACACTGGACATAACTAAAATCACAGGACTATTCTACACTAATAGTAATATTCACACTGGACATAACTAAAATCACAGGACTATTATACACTAATAGTGATATTCACACTGGACATAACTAAAATCACAGAACTGTTCTACACTAATAATAATATTCATATTGGTCATAGCTAAAAATCACATTATCATTCTAATTACACAAAGCCCAAAAGTGAGCATCTTAAAATTTAGATCAAGTAGTAAGATAATGAATGCTTTAGGATAAAAACTGGTATGAGATAATAATATTAGTCACAGTGATTACATATGAGTGAACCTCTTACCTCTTGTTCTCTATAAAACTGGTATGAAACCAGAAGTAGAATGGACAGTTTTCATAACCTCTGGGAACACTTTTCTGTAAATAGTTTACATATAATGTATTTCTATATCACTGATAGTTTGTTTTTAGAGATTTGAAAATCTATTCTGCCTTTCCAATAAACTAAAAATTGAACTAATACAAACAATTAAAATATGTAAAGTTAGTCAGGAAACAAAAGATACATGTAATGCAAAGTATTCAGTATGGATAGTCAGGTTTTATGAACAAACATAATGTGTTCAATCAAATGAAGTAGAAGAGTCACTTTCACATGGCACCAAGTGATCCTTACATTATCTCACATGATATAAATCTTCTCAACAATGAATAGTGTTAGAAAGATGGGACAAAGAAGACCTGAACAAGAAGGGAAGATCTGGTAATGAATAAAGATGATTGGAAGAGGGCAATACACTGCAGGACGATAACTCCTGCTAAAAGGAAAACCTGAAGAAGTATAATGTGACTAAAAGCAACCACCAGGAACATGCAACTAAATTACACAAGAGAAACAGAAAATTGAAAACAAGTTGTAATTATTGAACATACATTATTTCTTTGTAGCTATATAGCATTCATAGTATGTTAAACAAAGGAACTTTTACTTAATAGCAGTTAGGTATGTTAACTAATTTTACATACAGATGCAAGATTTTGATAAAAATCTTCAAATGAGTTGTAGAAAAATGTATCTTTCTGAAAAAAAAGTAATTAAATAACACCCTATTCAATTTAGATAGATTCAATTCAAATCTAGGTTTCTGTCAATTATCAACATCATGTTAACAGTGAAGATTTTTAACTATAAAATTAAATTGAGCATTCATAAGTTTTATCAGTTTAGGTTATAAAGCCAAGACTTACTTGCAAAAATTCAGATGGAATAATAATTTATCAGAAGAAACTTTGATTATATTAAATCAATCTAACAGTTATTTCCTTCTCAAAACACCAGTAAAAATTAGTTATAACTACCTTAAGTCCTGGGCACGTTCGTGAAAGTTAGACTTACCGTAGTGCACTGAAATCGGAGCTTCACATCACCACTTAGATCTGGACAGTTAAGTAAAGTTACAAGTAAGACATCTGGTTCACTCTGGTATTCTACCTGGTAAAGTTAAAACTTGGTTTGAATGCAGGTCAGTTATAAAAAACAACAAATAGTATTCTCAAAATATTCTCTCTCTCTCTCTCTCTCTTACAAAAACATATTCAAGAACTTTGCAGGAAATTACGTAGGAATTGTAACTATTGAGTTAATCCACAGGTTTTCATTTCCTACCTGCTAACTTTTCTCATATGTTTAGAATAACCTTACTTGAATGATCTTGACAGACAATTACACTATTACTGTTGTAAAAATCTTTGTTTACCTGACAATTCTTGCAATCTCCAAAATTACAATCAAACACTTTGTTTCGTTCAAGAAATATTTCACAGGAAAAGTCACTTCCATTGCTTTTACCAACACCTGTAAATAAAGATATTACTTCAGGTTATTGCATTTACAGACTCCTGTAAATGAGGTATAACTTCAGACCACTGAATTTATAGACACCTGCAAACAGGATATTACTTCAGACCACTGCATTTACAGACACCTGCAAACAGGATATTACTTCAGACCACTGCATTTATAGACATCTGCAAATAAGATATAACTTCAGACCATTGCATTTATAGATACCTGCAAATAAGATATAACTTCAGACCACTGCATTTACAGACACCTGCAAACAGGATATTACTTCAGACCACTGCATTTATAGACACCTGCAAATAAGATATAACTTCAGACCACTGCATTTACAGACACCTACAAACAGGATATTACTTCAGACCACTGAATTTGCATTTACAGACACCTGCAAACAGGATATCACTTCAGACCACTGCATTTACAGACACCTGCAAACAGGATATCACTTCAGACCACTGCATTAACAGACACCTGCAAACATGATATCACTTCAGACCACTGCATTTACAGACACCTGCAAACAGGATATTACTTCAGACCACTAATTTACAGACACCTGCAAACAGGATATTACTTCAGACCACTGAATTTACAGCCACCTGCAAACAGGATATTACTTCATACCACTGAATTTACAGATACCTGCAAACAGGATATTACTTCAGACCACTGAATTTACAGATACCTGCAAACAGGATGTTACTTCAGTCCACTGAATTTACAGACACCTGCAAACAGGATATTACTTCAGACCACTGAATTTACAGCCACCTGCAAACAGGATATTACTTCATACCACTGAATTTACAGATACCTGCTAACAGGATATTACTTCATACCACTGAATTTACAGATACCTGCAAACAGGATGTTACTTCAGTCCACTGAATTTACAGATACCTGCAAACAGGATGTTACTTCAGTCCACTGAATTTATAGACACCTGCAAACAGGATATTACTTCAGACCACTGAATTTATTGACACCTGCAAACAGGATATTACTTAGACCAATGAATTTATTGACACCTGCAAATAAGATATTACTTCAGACCAATACATTTACAGAGTCCAGCATATAAGATACTCCCCTTCTGATTACTGTATTTGAAATCTCCTGCAGATGCTATTTCAAAATTTCATGTTTATCACAACCTAAAAGTAAAATACTATTTCACACCAATGGATTTATAGATTCATGATGTGAGAAAAACACGTGGGTTCAATAAGTTTTGATACAAAATGGTAAAAAACCCATAATGTAAGCAATTTTCAAAGGTGGACTTTTCTTCTTCTTCAGGAGCAAACTGGGATTCTCAGTCTGCCCCTGAAGAAGAAAGGTCCACCTTTTGAAAGCACTTGGATTACAATGGATTTATAGACATATGCATAACAAGTAACTTTTATTGAAATCTGTTAAATACTTTATGTGTAAGATAAAACACATTTCAAATAACTTGTGTTAAAAGGTAAGTAGTGCTGAATAGGAAATACAAAATTATCAACACTCCTAGAAAAGCAGTAAAGGAAACGTAATCAAGTTATAATCATCTGTTGGAAACAGTGTTTTTGCAATTAACTATAACTGGAATAAAAATGTATATTGATGAACATAAGTTATTATCACACCTAGGAAAGCAATATAGGAAAAATATGCCAAATTATAAAGGCTCCTATAAAAGTAGTGAAGGAAACACACAAAGTTATCATAATTCCTAGGAAAGCAGTAGAGTACTTAACCTCAAGTTAATAATATACATCCCTCAAGCACATTACCTCCAGTTATAACATACATTTCTGAAAAACATACCCTCAGGTTAGTAGCACATGTCCATTAAACATTCTTTGAAAACAACTAACACTCAAAAATTTACCTGCTAAAGCACAGATTTTGATCTGACGTATTTTCAAAGTTGGCACATCAGCTGGAGGTTCACCCTCAAGTTTTTCCTTAATCTGCTGAAAGTAGCCTACATAACGACTCTATAAAATCAAATTTGTAAACATTAGAAAGCAAGTACTAAAACTGAAATATGCTGCTAACATATGAATCAAACCACAGCACTGTCCAAGTCTGAAATCAGATACAAAATCTTTTAAATTGTAATGGTACACAAAACAAGCTAGTCATATTTAAAACCATATAACATATAGTTAAACCAAGAAAATTACACTGAAGTTCTAGTAATATTCTCACAGAACTCTTTAGGTCTTGTTTTAGAGTTTTATGTTTCTGTTTTTTTTCAACTAAAACTTACAATCTCACCAAAATATGTACCAAAGTTGTCTAGAAGGTATAACCAGATTACATGCTAGATTTGATAAACACCAGGTCTATAGTCATGTTCGAGTATTAGCCAGATGATACGTTAGGTTTGATTAACACTGGTGTATTTAGAAGCCATTATGCTAAATTATTTGCTAAGTTAAATTAACATTGGGCATAAAAGCTATGATACACTATTAGCCAAACTGCATGATAAATTTGATCAAAACAGCCTAGAATCCATACTGGACTACTGGCCAGACTAAATATTAGGGGATCTGTTAACACTAGGTCTAGAGGCATGGTACACTATTAACCAGATTGAACATGCTAGGTTTGATCAACACTGAACCTAGAGCCCTGGTGGACTACTAACCAGATTACATTTCACCTGATCTACACTAGGCTTAGAAGTATGATGGACTATTACCAAATTATGTTATGCTCAATTTACACTAAGCCTAAAAGGTGGACTTTTATCAGATTACATGCTAAGTTTGATCTACACTGAAACAAGAGTCCTGATGGTCAACTAGCCAGTTCACATGACTGACATGGACTACATTAGCCATAGACGATTAGCCAGATTATGAGCTAGGTTTCACCTATACTTCACCTATAACTCCTGACAAATTACTAGTCAGATTACATGATTGACTTGGTCTACACTTCACTTAGATGCTGTAAAAATCTTGGCCAATTTATGTAGAATATGGTGAGTATGCAAATGCTAAAGAAACTTTGCATGGCTGTTAATTTCTCATTTATTGCATTTTATTAACAATACATCTTTTTTAAACAAACTTACACAACTACAAGATGAAACTTAACCACTAACCCAAACTCCTTGGGTAAATCTCTACTTACTTGTCTTATTCAGCTTCTAGAATGTTTAAAAACTTATTTAGTAATCTGATACTTCAAGTTTAACGATATTTTCATTCAACAAACCTTCACTGTTTCACTCAGTTTTATGTTGATAATTACAACTTCTTAAGCTGTATGAATAAAAAATTCTATACTTGCTTTCTAAGAGGTACCCACTTAAGAACAATATGAAGTTTTGAAACAGTTATCTGTGGGATAAAGTTATATTTCTGAACAATGTTTCATCTCTAAGAGAGAGATATGTTGTACAACATTGTGTTATTTCTGATAGAGACAAATCATTGTACAGAAATAACTATTATCCCACAGATAATTGTTTTAAAACTTCAATAAATATATATATTCAATAATATATATACTCAGGTATAAATGTTCTAGGATAAATATCGTCTTTTAATCACTATAAATTCATTTCTAGCTTACTTTCTTTATTAGGAAAACTAAAGTTCACCGGCTTAAATGGATGGGCTATTACTAAGTATACTTGCGAAAATTACTTCTCGCTATGTGTAGGGAAAAAATATCTGTCAACTCCAGTGTATTGTATAGTGCCAACTCTGATTGTGTAGCAAAAGATTTTATTAAAACAAACCATTCAGCTTATGCCTAATAATGTATTATTCTTTTTTAATGATAGTTACACCAAGAGCTATCAGCTGGGTTCTGGTTGGGAAACAGTCACTCTGAGATATCAGCTCGGTTCTGGTTGGGAAACAGTCACTCTGAGATATCAGCTCGGTTCTGGTTGGGAAACAGTCACTAAGAGCTATCAGCTGGGTTCTGTTGGGAAACAGTTATTTAGTGCTACCAGCAGGGTTTTCTTGGGAAACAGTCACACAAGAAGTTATCAGATAGGTTGTGTTGGGAAACAGTCACTAAGAACTATCAGTGAGATTTTATTGGGATTAACAAGACTCATAAACGTAAAAGTAAAATGAGATATTTTATCACAAGTATTATACTGTAAAATCTTTAGATGACTAATGACCTAACTATTACTGGTGTAAAATCTTTAGATGACTAATGACCTAATTACTACTGGTGTAAAATCTTTAGATGACTAATGACCTAATTACTACTGGTGTAAAATCTTTAGATGACTAATGACCTAATTACAACTGGTATCCCCTTAGTATTTTATGTGTGATATCCCCCAATTGGTTTAGTTAGTTCCTTGAGAAATTTAACAGCCAAACATATAACATTGATCCAACATATGAATTACAACAGTAGTGAATAGTCTAAACAAACACTCTTCCAATTTGAGGTTTACCTTCCCCCCTCATAATTATACTTTTCTAGAATTAATTCTGAACTTCCTTATAACTTATTTGTGGCATAACAATTATTAATACAGAAAATTCCTAAAGCCAAACAATACATTTAAAGGACGACACCTATGAATAAATCTTGAAAGCATCTTTTCAAAAAATAATGAATCAATAGTCTTACTTACACATATAAGAGTGACAAAACTGCAATACAGTAGGTACTAAAGGTTAAGACTTACTTGGCTTGGTGTTTCAACACCTTGAAACTTAGATCCTACACTCAGGTCAGTCCTCCTGTTTCCAAAGTAATCCAGACTTGCCTATATATATAGAAGCAAAGATAAAATGATGCAATGCAATGTAAAGTGTGACATAAATTGAAAAATACAAAGTAAACTACAGGAGTAGATGAGCAAAATAACCAATTTGTAATAAACCTTATAGATGGACAGGTACGGATCATTTTATGTGTCAAAGGGCAAAACAACCAATTTGTAGTAAGCATCATTCTATGTGTCAAGGGGCAAAATAACCAATTTGTAGTAAGCATCATTCTATGTGTCAAGGGGCAAAATAACCAATTTGCAGTAAACCTCATGGATGGA
>NW_013675464.1:13307-17091 GCF_000517525.1 Limulus polyphemus
ATGTGTCAAGGGGCAAAACAAACAATTTGCAGTAAACCTCATGGATGGACAGGTATGGATCACTTTATGTGTCAAGGGGCAAAACAAATAATTTGCAGTAAACCTCATGGATGGACAGGTATGGATCACTTTATGTGTCAAGGGGCAAAACAAATAATTTGTAGTAAACCTCGTGGATGGACAGGTATGTATCACTTTGTGTGTCAAAGAACAAAATAACCAATTTGTAGTAAACCTCATGGATGAACAGGTATGGATCATTTTTTGTGTCAAAGGGCAAAAGAACCAATTTGTAGTAAACCTCATGAATGGACAGGTATGGGTCATTTTATGTGCCCAGAGGAAAATGATAAATTTGATAGTTGGAGAAAATATTATATAGGCATAAAACAACTTATCAAAATCAAGGAATTATCTTATACATAATTTTTCTTTAAATACGAAGCAAACACATACAGTACAAAATCAAAGTTATACTTCTGATATAGTCATGCTGAAGACAATATCAGAAACATAACATTAAATGAGATACAGTGAGGGTCAGGATGATTTGCCCTTCTGAATAAGAGAAGAATGTTCCACTAAAGTTTGACAAGAAGTTCAGTAACAAAAAGAATGGAAAGCACACACAACTCTCAGCTGATGAAAGCATCATTGACTTTAGAGCTGAAAATGAAACAAACTCCTGAAGAAACCACTGAAGTAGTAAGTAATCTAGGTCCAAAGCAATGTTCAACTAAACTTGGACATAAGTTGAGAAACAGAAAGAAAAGAAACACATATAACTATCAGTTAATGTGAAGGAAAGAAACTCCTGAAGAAACCACCCAGGTGGCACACAGTCTAGCTCCAAAGCAATGTTCAACTAAACTTGGACATAAGTTGAGAAACATAAAGAAAAGAAACACATATAACTATCAGTTATTGTGAAGGAAAGAAACTCCTGAAGAAACCACCCAGGTGGCACACAGTCTAGCTCCAAAGCAATGTTCAACTAAACTTGGACATAAGTTGAGAAATAGAAAGAAAAGAAACACATATAACTATAGGTTATTGTGAAGGAATGAAACTCCTGAAGAAACCACCCAGGTGGCATACAGACTAGCTCCAAAGCAATGTTCAACTAAACTTGGACATAAGTTGAGAAACAGAAAGAAAAGAAACACATATAACTCTCAGTTAATGTGAAGGAAAGTAACTTGAAAAAACCACCCAGGTGGCACACAGTCTGGTAGTCAAAAAAAAGAAACTGGAAAAAAAAAACTTTCAGAAGGAGCTTTACAAAACTTAATGACTTGGTCTAAAGACTAAAAATTGCCTATATTAAATGAAAAGAGGAACAAAAGGATTCTGACCTTCTTACAAATGTATCCAAAATACCCAAACCAAAAATTATAAGGAAGTGAGACTTCCAGGCTAAACTCTTTGGCAATACTGAAGTTTAAAGAGGTGAAGATTATTTCTTGTATGTGAAACACTGCAGAAAAAATTAGAATAATTGTCATCTCAATTGTTTTTACTCACACACAGTTGGCTTTTTTGTTGTTGTCTAAAAGATTCTGTGGCAATATGATCATCTGTGAAAAGCTGTTCACCTGAGTACAAGCTTTATAAACTATGAAATGAATGATCTTTTCAATTGAGAGATTAGGAGATAGGTGAATTATGGACACAATAAAGTGAAAGAGCAAAGTAAGACATCAGGAAGGGTTAAGATGATGTGGTCAACAATCATAAGATAAATTAACCAAACTTCATCTACAGGTGTGTAAGAATGTTATGTTTTAAATTAACATCATACATGGAGTAGTAAACCTGATGATCCTTATAAGGCTTACCTCAGCACTGTCAAAAAGGCCTGCTTCGACCAACCAAATACAGATCATCGTTCCTGTTCTACCTTTTCCACCTTTGCAGTGAACAGCTATAACATTCTCTTTGTCCTCACTCAGCCAGCTTCGCACACTTTTTACGTACCTTGTCATGTCTCTGTAACGACAATATCTACTGTTAAAACGTACAAGTTATCCTTTACTTAGCAATGAATAAATAAACAAGTTTGTGAAACATGTTCCATACTTTCTAGATTTGTGTTATAGGAAATTCTGTATAATTTTCACATATTTTACATCTATACAGTGTTGAAAAATGTGAACTACACAGTAAACAAATATTCAATTTAGAGCATGAATAACAAGAATGAAACTATATATATATAAAATTCAGATGAAAATTCAAAAGTATATTATACATTAAACACTGAACCAAGTTAATGAAATATACAAATACCTCAGTAAAGGTACATTGTGATCATCGATGATGATTCTCTCCACACGACCATGAAAGTATGTATCATCATATGTTCTTTCACCTAAAGGAAAAAATTTTCAACAATTTGTATATTGGAAAATTTCACATTAAGGCTACAGTTAACTTTCTCCATTCTTTATTACACTTTTACTAAACCTTTACGCTTTTCCACAAAAAACAAAACAGAACTGTTTAAAAGTCTTTTATTTTCTTACAAAACATTTTATGCTTTAAATTTTATCAATCTAATTATGAAAAACTTAAGCTTCTATTTACATAAAAATAATGAAGCCTACAGAGTAGAAAAAGATTGTCCTACTAATAATGTTTTTTTACACATTAGACAAAGACACCACAATTTCTAATTCTGTCAAAAAGGATTTTGAACTACAGTGTAAGGAAAGAATATTTACTGACACTATCTGAGGTCAAACATCCTGACATGGCAGAAGATAAGTCCAGCACAGTTTGAAAAAAAAAACACCCTTACTGTGTCAAAAAAGAATCACAACACTATAAACAATGAAACTCCCACATTTTCAAAATGAAATTTCATCACATTAACTGAAGAGAGAAAGGTACCTTTCATAGTTCAAGTAGGTAACTCTAACCACAATGCCAGTCTTCTGGATACTTTAAATACATACTCTGGATACATACTATCACTAGAAGAGGTAGTTTTTTCACATTCCAAAATTGTCAAAGAAAGTCCTCAGAATTAGGCAAAAAATTTATATTTTATTCAAATAGGAAAATGCGACTCTCCACCTTCATGAAAAAAAACTTCAGAGAACAAGAAGTTTCTCCAAACTGCTGGACAAAAAAAAAAAATCCAAATAATACTTCCCTACACTACAAGATTTATAGCTTCGTTGCACCTGTTATGTGACTAGAGGAAAATAGCTAAACTTCCAAAACTGTACAGAAATAAAGTACTTTTCACAGAGGAAGAAAACCTACATTTTTAGTTCTAAAACAGAATTCAAATAATTTCTTATCTATAAATAATTGACTTGTTAACAAACAGAAGATACTCTGAATAATACTGAAAAATAGGCTAAGGACAATACAGAATACTATAAAAACACAAGAACACACTAAATATACGCAAACACCATACAGACATGAACAAGAAACTCTGGATAATACATAAAACTATACAAACAAGAACAAGTAACAATACTTTAAATAATGCCAAAACTATTAGATCGTCAAGAAATTAATGTGATTTTTTTTTAGATGAAACAACCCGAACAACTTATACATCAAAACAAAATATTTATTAAATGAAATAGTCTCTATTGTTATCAATGATACTTTCCATCTTACAATCGGTTGTTAATGCCCTGATTAAAGAAATCACTTGGCTTTGAAGCAAAAAGCATGTTGATGTCCTCTTTAACACCTTCCACATTTACATATGTTTTCCTATTAAGATGGTGTTGCAGCGAACGAAAAAGATGGTAATCTGATG
>NW_013675464.1:17620-21679 GCF_000517525.1 Limulus polyphemus
GTGATTTACTTTTTTTGGGGGTGGTGCGATATTAATTTCTTGATGACCTAATATATAGACAAAAACAAGTATAAAAACTACGGATAATTCCAAATAAACAATATAGATATGATCTAGCAGAAGATACTCTGTACAATTTTGAAAACCATACAGACATGAACAAGCAAAAAATACTCTGGACAAATGCCATTTTGGTAAAGATGAAGAAGAGACATGGCAAATAATATAATGAAAATGCACAAATAAACAACCAGCACACCCTTTATCTTCACACGAGTAGCTTGTCTAGAACATTATCTACATTTTAAACAATCATAAAACCCTTTATCTTCACACAAGTAGCTCACCTAGAACACTATCTACATTTTAAACAATCATAAAACCCTTTATCTTCATGTGAGTAGCTCATCTAGAACATTATCTACATTTTAAACAACCATAAAACCCTTTATCTTCACATGGGTAGCTCATCTTAGAACATTATCTAAATTTTAAACAACCAAAAACCCTTTATCTTCACGTGAGTAGCTCATCTAGAACATTATCTAAATTTTAAACAACCATAAAACCCTTTATCTTCACGTGAGTAGCTCATCTAGAACATTATCTACATTTTAAACAACCATAAAACCCTTTATCTTCACGTGATTAGCTCATATAGAACATTATCTAAATTTTAAACAACCAAAAAACCCTTTATCTTCACGTGAGTAGCTCATATAGAACATTATCTAAATTTTAAACAACCAAAAAACCCTTTATCTTCACGTGAGTAGCTTATCTAGAACATTATCTAAATTTTAAACAACAATAAAACCCTTTATCTTCACGTGAGTAGCTTATCTAGAACAATATCTAAATTTTAAACAACCATAAAACCCTTTATCTTCACGTGAGTAGCTCATCTAGAACATTATCTAAATTTTAAACAACCAAAAAACCCTTTATCTTCACGTGAGTAGCTTATCTAGAACAATATCTAAATTTTAAACAACCATAAAACCCTTTATCTTCACATGAGTAGCTCATCTAGAGCATTATCTAAATTTCCTAGCAAAAATAAAAATTATTAAATACCCATACAAAAAGATTAAAATATTTACTATTTGATACATATCTAATTAAATGCACAAACTTAAACTTACAAATTTTGGTGAAATTGTTTCGGAGATTATAATTATTGAACAAAATGTCTATTAAAATATTTGATTTTACATAACTATTGACAGTTACACAATATAGTTAAAAGGTGAGACTTATTTACATATTATCACTAATACATATTTTAGTAAATATTTCATAAAGAAGTTAGTCAATCTTTGATAGTTAACAAACATAAATCCTTACCACTTAAAAAAAGAAGATCCAAGGTAGACCAGTCATAACCTTACTATTTAAAAAAGAAATCTAAATTAAGTACTATTGTATACCTAAATTACTAAAATACTTACTACATAAGTTGTATACTTTGTAATGTCCACTGTGTTTCGTATCAAGAAATTTTCCAACTTCCTAATGAGTACATACCAAAAAATAAAAGTATAGCACTTAAAAATGGTTTCCAAGAAATTATAAATGAAATCCTTCCAAAAATTAAAACTAGGAACAGAACTTAAAATTGTTACAAAAAATTAATGGGATGAAACCAACCTTATTAAATCTTTTAAACACAAGTATAACCAGATGGATACTTACCAAACACAAGTATAACCAGATGGATACTTACCAAACACAAGTATAACCAGATGGATACTTACCAAACACAAATATAACCAGATGGATACTTACCAAACACAAATATAACCAGATGGATACTTACCATACACAAGTATAACCAGATGGATACTTATCAAACACAAGTATAACCAGATGGATACTTATCAAACACAAGTATAACCAGATGGATACTTACCAAACACAACTATAACCACAATGTACTTACCAAAAATAACTATAACCAAACTTAACTTAACTCATACTGTTCTAAAGTGAATGGAAAAGGCACAACTAGTCATAGATGTACTTACCACTACTTATCCTCTGACAGCTTGTAAGTAAATAGTAGCCAATTTGAAAAAGATGTAGAGTTTTCTAAAACTTCTAGAGTAGTGAACTCATATTAAATAAAAATACAAACTATAGATGAATCTTCAGTAAACTATTTTATTATACTATGAATCAGTTTATAATCTTCTGCAAAAACGTTTTACAATAATCAAAGAGATAATGATATAAATAAAAATATCCATAAAAGATTTAAAAAAGAATATATCTGTGGTCTCATGCCAAACCATGAAATGAGACAAAGTCCACTACTCTGAGATCCAGAAGAATTGTTGAGATGTTTTAACATGTCCCTCAGGAGCCAAGGGATGTCTTTACACTACAATTTGTTGAATATTAAAAGTTCCATCCAGAAACTCCTAAAGAGGTTGGTTTTGAATGTATCTTTTTGAGACAACTTGGAGACCAGGTTTCATTTTTTAATTGATAAATTTTTAAGTGAAATACAACATCATCAAGTCTTCATATTAGCTAGTAGTAAGGTCTACCCACTGGGAGTAAATTCAGTATATACCAATAAAGCCACATTACTGGCATCTTTAATTAAGCAACTGCCAACCTTTTATGCTTCTGCTATCACCTTTTTATGTTTAGCTTTCAATTAAGATATGAATGACTTCACCTGAAATTTGGTGGGAAGGTCAAAGCATCATGATAACCAGCAGTATGATGAGCAGACAGGAACACTTTGAAAGCAGCTACAGGCATAATATTGTACTTGGTTTGCTGCATAATATGTACCAAAATGGTTCCTGGGTACCTCTGTGTGTCACTTGGAGACTTCCATGCTTCTTGTACTTGACTGTTAAGCTTGTTATGTGCTGACAGATTTCAGTCACCTTACCACTTCATATCACCTTTTGCAGCCACAGTGCTAAAAGAGTATGGGAAATGCTTTCTTTTTAGCCAATAAAATGTCCAAAATATTTCAGTTCAAATGAAGAAAAACTGGATTGAGCAGTTTTTTTCAACAAAAATGTCCACCACTGGTTCATGAGGGGGCCTGTTAATAGTAAAAGTTGACTAACATACACAACTTATTTCAGATTGTTTAAGAAATCTGATATATCACTGGATTGAGCAGTTTTTTTCAACAAAAATGTCCACCACTGGTTCATGAGGGGGCCTGTTAATAGTAAAAGTTGACTAACATACACAACTTATTTCAGATTGTTTAAGAAATCTGATATATCACTGGATTGAGCAGTTTTTTTCAACAAAAATGTCCACCACTGGTTCATGAGGGGGCCTGTTAATAGTAAAAGTTGATTAACATACACAACTTATTTCAGATTGTTTAAGAAATCTGATATATCACCAGTACTTCAAACACCTACTAACTGATGAATTCCCAGTGGGTAGCTATGTCATTCTGCCTTTAGCTTCTCATACTTATAGATTTTGTCTCGATTCTATGCATTTTACTGACACATGAATTACTTATGACTGTCTCATCATATCAATGTTAATAAAGAATAGCTTGTGTGAAAGTTTTACACCACTACATCTGAACAGTGTTTCTGATTCTTACAGCAATTGACGGTACAACAATTTTCATGACCTCTCACATTTTTCTTTACTTTTTTTAATCCACTTCACTTGTATTTCTGTGAGCATGGTGTCCAGTTACAGTTCATCCAGTCGAAGGATACATAGTTACAAGTAGTCAAAAATCACAAAACATTGAGAACACATTAAACAAATCATACAAGATAGCAGTTTTTATGAAAGCCAAAGTAGGTCATACTGAATGAAGCCTGGAGTCAGAAGAATTAATATGTCTTATTTTTGACTTTCATGTAAAATGTTTCTCAATGTACCATGATATCAGTTGGAAACTACTATTATTCAATGAAGAGTGAAGTTAGCAGCAAACCACTGTCATTTAACATGGCATAAGGTCAGCAGCTAACCACTGTCATTTAACATGGCATAAGGTCAGCAGCTAACCACTGTCATTTAACATGGCATGAGGTCAGCAACAAACCACTGTCA
>NW_013675465.1:0-4044 GCF_000517525.1 Limulus polyphemus
TTCCAGATGAATCTTTAGAGAGCTTTATAAACTAAATCACCAGACAGCTTCAATCACCCTATGAGAACTCCAAATTGGAAGAAGATTAAATAACCTACATATTAACCCTCTGACTAGTGAGAGTGGCTTTAGTTTTTATTAACTATACACCAGATAACTTTACTCGTGCAAGAGGAACCCCAAATAAAAAGAAGATAAAATTAAATGCAGATTAACTTTCTGACCACCAAGAGTTACAAGGAATACTAACTACAGCTTTATCATCATCACTGTATATCAAAACGGGCTAGCACTGACCACTAATTAAGGTCAAGAAGGGAAGGGTGTTTTATAATACCCTAGTACTATTTGTGTCTTATGAATATTTTATGTCTTGAGTAAGAATCTCTCTAAACCTACACAGATAATCCTTTACTAACTATATTCAAAGGTTGGTTGTTTCTTAAACTTCTATGTGGAATTAGCATACATCTTTGTTCCATGAAACATTTGACTTATTATAAGGTATAAAACACACAAGAACATGGTTCCTGGTCACGTACATCTTCATACAAAACCGGCAAAGAAGAAAAACAAATGACTGTTCACTTGTGTGATTAACTCACAGTAACCTTATCTTTGTTCTCCCATAACCACAAGACTTCACAGAAAATGTCACTGATCATACCAATAAAAGAGAGAACCTATTATAAGTTCAAAATACAAAAGTATAAAGTCTTTGAAAAAAATGGGTAACAATCAGTTGCCTGAATATCTGAGGCCCATTTACTTGGCTGTTGTTATCAAAGAATTGAGAGAAAACCCTGATTATTCTGAAAAGACCTTACCACAATGAAAGATTACAAAGACACTGGTTTCCAACAATTAAAGATACTTCTTTTAATTTAATACGTTTTGGTATACTTGTATTGTATTACCGAAATCTTTCACAGAGATACTTGTTGTTTAACAAGAAGTCAATCTTATACATGCCATGCCAGACCTTAGCAGAAAAAATTCATGTTTTACAAGAAACTTTAAAATGTTCATTAGTCTAAGGTACTATTTTCACAACTTTCTTCAAGTAATATCCTTGGTTCTAAACTATGATCTGGCTTGTAGTCTGACAATTTTAACTGTTAAGTCTGCTTATGGAAGTCAACTTACTATGAGTTCAATAGTTTCCATTGCCTGATATTTACTGGCAGTTCATCTGATAACATGAACCTATTCCCAGGATACTCTTGCATTACTACATTGTGTCGGGAGAAGGTGGAAACCTAGAAACCAGACACTTGTTACACTGTACATGTAATCTGAAGAAGTGGGCCATTTCCTACAGGGTTATCACGTGGGAGAAAGTTATCTGGCAAAAATAAAAATGTGAACTAAACTTTGTAGCTTCCAAGATAAGTTTAGAAAAACAAGTTTAACTAAATATAGTTATCAACGTAATTATGTCAGCATGTATTTTTACAAGGCAGAAGGAAAACTAAAATTAAGGCACTAAGCAGTGGACAAACAGTCTAGTAATACACAAGTTTGACTTATTACACACGAACACATGGGTTACAAAAGGACCAATGATAAACATACATGGGATACAAAAGGACCAATGATAAAGTACACATGGGTTACAAAAGGACCAATGATAAAGTACACATAGGTTACAAGAAACTAATGGTACGGTAACATGTGGTTTACAAGTGGACTAATCATACACATGGGTTACAAAAGGACCAATGATAAAGTACACATAGGTTACAAAAGGACCAATGATAAAGTACACATAGGTTACAAGAAACTAATGGTACAGTAACATGTGGTTTACTAGTGGACTTATTACACACTAACACATGGGTTAAAGTGGAAAAATGATGTCTTAACACAAATGTTACAAAGGGACCAATGATAAAGTACACAGGTTAAAAGTCAATTTATTACACAACACACGGGTTACAAGTGGACTAATGATACACTGATAAGTATGTGCTACAAAGAACCTAATGACCCTATAATACTAGTGGGTTATGAGGAACATGATAACACACGTGAATTAAACCTAATGACACATGGGTTTTAAGGATGTCATAACACACTAACATGCACAAGGAAACTAATAACAATAATCTGTTGATTACAATAGGACTAATGACACACACACACATGGATTACATGAGAATTAATAGCACTAACACAATGAAATTGTAAGGTAATTAATAACACAACACCATGGGTCATAATGACCCACTTAACACCTGTGGGTTACAAGAAAATATATACGAAACTACAGCATAGGTGAGTTGTAGGAAGCCTAATGACACACACATAAGTACTTATGGGTCCCCACCCCTAAGTTAACAAAGTCTAACAAAACTATTATATCAACAACTAGATCTGGCACTTTCCTGGTTTATTCTTGTTGATGACTTGCAGGTACACTGACTGAAGAGCCAGGCATCATACACAACCCTTCCTGGTTAACATTAAACTCTATAGTTAATGTAACCCTATTTCTTTAGTTCTTGGTTATTAATATAATTGAATGACGTCAAGTGTTATGTTTTACAACAAACAGATTTGTTGAAGTTGATCATGTCACCTAACTATTGCAAAAGTACCACTAGGTGGCAAAGTCCCAGGCAAGAGCTGGTGGTGGTCGCATTTCAATTTCTTCAAGAGAAAAGAGATCCAGGGTTTCCTGGTTGGTCCCAAGAGTAGACAACAAAGGGTCGTGGTCATTTGAGCCACAGTAATATGGCTGTGAATCACTAGAAGTGCTTCCACTTGAGGAGTGTGGCAGTATGACGTTCAACAGTTCTGTCAATTCCATGTCCATCTCGTGATCGTTAGATTGGGCCATGTTTGACAGCTGATAATTTCCTCCCGCACGATGACCATCTTCACTGGCGAGTACTCCTCCCAAGTCCATGGCCTCAAGGTTTTCCAAATCTAGGTGAAAATCTAGTTCCAGGGTAGACTGACTCCCATGGTCACATTCATTCAGCATTGTTGATGGTGGACTAAGAACTAACTGAGTGGGAAACACTGGACCATCATAATGATTGTTAGAAGTCTGTGTTTCTGGAGTAGTAGGTGTGGCAGGCTCATGTGCAGCACTGGGAGAAAGTTCTGAAATAGAGAGTACAGTACTGTAAATAATACTAAACTCACATACAGGTGTTAGTAATATGTTACCTTGATCACAACAATATAACAGTAACAATACTTGTAATGTGGACATCTTTAATACTAAACTTACACACAAGTGTTAGATTATATTGCTGTGATCAAGGGTAACAAATATCACAGTAACAATACTTGTAATGTTAACATCTTTAAATAATACTAAACTCACATACAGGTGTTAGATTATATTGTTGTGATCAAGGGTAACAAATATCACAGTAACAATACTTGTAATGTTAACATCTTTAAATAATACTAAACTGACACACAAGTGTTAGATTATATTGTTGTGATCAAGGGTAACAAATATCACAGTAACAATACTTGTAATGTTGACATATATAAATAATACTAAACTCACACACAAGTGTTAGATTATATTGTTGTGATCAAGGGTAACAAATATCACAGTAACAATACTTATATTGTTGACATATATAAAATACTAAACTTACACACAAGTGTTAGATTATATTGTTGTGATCAAGGGTAACAAATATCACAGTAACAATACTTGTAATGTTAACATCTTTAAATAATACTAAACTTACACACAAGTGTTAGATTATATTGTTGTGATCAAGGGTAACAAATATCACAGTAACAATACTTGTAATGTTGACATATATAAATAATACTAAACTCACATACAGGTGTTAGATTATATTGTTGTGATCAAGGGTAACAAATATCACAGTAACAATACTTGTAATGTTAACATATTTAAATAATACTAAACTTACATACAGGTGTTAGATTATATTGCTGTGATCAAGGTAACATATTACAGTAACAATACTTGTAATGTTGACATATATAAATAATACTAAACTCACATACAGGTGTTAGATTATATTGCTGTGATCAAGGGTAACA
>NW_013675465.1:4054-9161 GCF_000517525.1 Limulus polyphemus
TATAACAGTAACAATACCTGTAATGTTGACATATTTAATTAATACTTACACACAAGTGTTAGATTATATTGTTGTCACTAGGTATTCACAGAAAATGATGAAATGTGACAAAGTATTAAAAAGTTTATATTTTATTGGAGGTCCTATAAACCATATACCACTGAAATCAGTTAAAAAACCCTTATCAAAGGATGTCCACAAGTACAGGCATTGTTACGTGCTTAAAAAGATTCAGGCCCATAGGTGTGGGAATTTTCGGAATTTCAGTATGATATCGATCGTGGTTTTCTATTCTGATTTTTCAAGACATCAACTGGAAATTTGAGGCAATGTCACATAGAACTGGAATTAGTAACAGCATATGTTCTAAACACTGATACGGTGAAGAAGGGGTTAACTATGCTTTGAAAACAGATCATGATATTAATGAAAGGTACTTCAATGATTAGAAGAGATAGCACCATATACATAGAATTAGGCTGTGGAACATTAGCCTTGTAAATTTAGCCGTCAAGTCCAAAGAATGTGCTTCATCTGCTCAATAAATGCTAAATCATTGTCTGAAGTGGTGGTTGTGACAGCACTTTTAAACAGAAAATTAACAGCTTGCAATAAAACCTTTAGGTATTTATGGTAACTTCTTTAGGGGGTAATGTTTAATAAGAAGTTCTTTCTATGATACTACAGTAGCCTTGGTGATCTTGGAAACATCCAATATTATTTTGTAAAACAATTATCACAATGACTGAACAAAAACGGTACTGTTACAGCGTGTGTGCCTTTTAAACCAGGAGAAGAAGAATTACAGTTATACTTATCGTAACACATTTTTAAACACTACATTCTTTATCTAGTATTATATCTTACGACAATTGTAAAAAAAATGGTATTAGTAATTTGGCAGTATTCTTGGCTCTAACTTTGATGGTTTTTATTGGACACAGACTAACACCCTACTCATACTTGGTAAAAAAAGCAATAGGAAGACCATAAGTCTGCATGTAAAATGCCATATTTATTCTCTGATACAGAAACTCAATTTAAACAAAAAAGGTTGATGAAATTCTGACAAACAAACAGTGATATATTAGCTGTTGAAAATGGTGGATATCTGAAAAGTTGATAAAGGAAGTTCCATTTTTATAGAAATTTGGGGATTTTCACATACATAATGATAGAAAAGTGTGCTAATTTTTTCAAACAGATAATAAAGTTCATATCCTAGATATTATTCCTGTATTTTTATAGTAACTTACATTAACATCAAATTCATAAACTGTACCAACTTATCTTAAAAGAAGAGAAGATTTTATTTCTCTCCAGCATTTGTCTGCTAGAACAGTTTCAAAGGACCAATAGGGTGGAAAACTAATGAAAAGTTTAAAATGGGGACAACTATAACTTGTTACTAATTTTAAAAAGATGTTTAGTGATTCCATCAGTAATAACCTATAATATCAGGATTTTTTAAAAACACACAATCAAAAACCAGACCCCGGAACTGTTGTATTGTGCCTGTGTACTTTATACAGTAACATATGACACTGATCTTCCTTCTCTTGTGTGGGAAATTTGATTTATTGGTGAATGTTACAAATATGATGCAAATACATTTTGCATTATAATTCCAAACACAAACACCTAATACCATTTTTCATATCATTAATATTAGAAAGGTATATTCCCATGATCTTGTACATTTAAGTTCACTGTTGTTCAAAGTAAAATGTCAGGTTTTGGCCCTATAAAAGTTGCAGAGAATACCACCACATTATATTAGGTTCTTTTCATATATTTTCAAAAGCAATTTAGCTGATCTGATAAAAAGATCATGATTTTATGGACTTAGTTCAAACAACAAAATGAGAAGGGGATCATTCAATACACTTCAATGAAATTATTTGTTCAAAACTAAGTAATTGACATATATACACACACACTCAAATAATGCATGGGGTTGGTCTGTTGGACCAAACCTGTATGCAAATTATGTTCAGTGTCAATTTACAAAACTTGGTAAGGTTTTAGTAAACATTACAAGTACTGCATGGGAAAAGAGTGTGGATTATGCTCTACAGTCATGCGCAACTCGTTACATCAAAATGATTTAATGTTCAGAGCTCAAAATATTCATAAGTTTTACCGATATAAACTGTAATGTTTTTATATATTAAAAGTGGTAATGTTTGTTTTTGAAAAAATAATAGTTTTTTTAAGAACTCCAAGTTTCTCAATACTACATTTAAAAATTACATTAATAAAGACATAATCAAACCCTCACATACAGTCCTAGTGAAACTCGAGTTCTCATTGTGAGGAGAGTACTTTTATGTAAAAGTGTGTTCACTATAAAGAAATAGTTATTGCACATACCACAATTATTTTTCTAAGTATCTGAATATTGAATACCCAAAGTGTAAAATTTTTTATGGATTTTTGTTTGTGGTGTCATTCAACAGATGGCACAAGAGTTTTGGTTACACACACGCTACATCCATTATAGTAAGATGTACACAAAAAAAGTCAAAATTTTCAATAAAATATTTCTTCTAAAGATCTATCCGTACATATGCTGGGTAAGTCAGACTCGGACTACTCTGAGAGCAACGTGATTTTTATGTTAATAATAAATAAAAATACTTCGTTCCTTACACTTTTCATATTTCATTTACATAAACTCTAGAACAGTGGTCGGCAACCTATGATTCGCGGGTCACTTGGTGACCCTCCTAAAGTTGGCTTCACCGTTGCAACACGTGAGGGCACAATCATTGCTCAGTTCAAATTTCTCTGATATGTGAAAAGAACAAAGATATTAAATGAAAGAAGGGAAAGTGTCACGGCTACAGAGAATTGTAAGATCAATTTTAGGTAAAAATATTAAAGCTGGTCAAACTATCTGTGATAAAACTTTTGATCGTAACGCTTCAGGTGTATTGTTGTGCTGTTATTAGCCGAGAAATTCCTTGCTTGTCTGGCAGAAAGTGTTGTGTGTAATATAATTTTGGTGTTTTTATAGGTTTTGAGGTGAGAATATGGCAAATTATTTATATTTACAGATAAATAAGAGTTTCAGGTTATATATATAAGTGACGGTAATGTTTTATTTGTGACAACAGAACAGACGTGCAGGCTACATAAGTTGCTTCGTTTCTTTTTCACTGCCATCACTGAATAACATCACCTCGATACTCACATGGCTGAGACTGAACATGTAAAAATGTTGTTAAATTATGTGTTACAAAATCAGTCAAGAACTGATTATTTTTGTTGTTAAATGTATTTGGTGACTGAATCATCTTTGCAAATAATTAATTTTATTTGTTGTATGTAAATAAACATACACATTTAAATACCTGTACCAGTATTAAGAATTATATGACTATCACTGACCCAACACAATGCTAAATTTGAAAAAATAATAATTGACCCACGATCAAAAAAGGTTGCCGACCACTGCTCTAGAACCTCTTAAATGAACATGAAAACAGTTTTGCTAAAACTTTATACTTTATTTTCTCTACCGTTACACTAACTGTAGTAAAGTCATAAATTACTATATTTCTTGTTCTCTAAAATCACTACAAATTGTTGAAGACAATTATAGTTATTTATCACAACATCACCAGTCCTCGAACCTTTTTACTACTGCTTTCATTTAATTTTATTATTTGATAGCTCTTTGAACCATATAGCTACTAAGCTAGTATAAGAAAGCAATAACTGACCTGGCAACAACATGCCATGCAAGTTATGGTAAACAAAGTACTGAACTCCATCATACAGGAGCAAATCAAAGATTGTTTTTTTCCATTTAAATTTCCTAGCATGTTTAACTTTTTCCCCTTTAGTTACTTATATAACAATAAATAAAAAATTCACATAAAAAAACAAGAAATTTAGTACTAACGTATAGGTCATGTACCATTTTTTTGCTACAAAAGTCTTGATAAAAGTTTATTCATTTCGTATATGGAATTTAGAACACAATACAAAGTTCCATAACTATTATGATTTAACTGGCTTTCTAATTAAACTACAAGTGGGTTAAAATGATTATGTTGGTTGATTGAGGTGACTCGGCAATATCAAAGAATTAGACTGTTTTTGTTTGCTGTTAACAACAAAGTTACAAATGCTGAGTTGTCCTCACCACGAGTATCGACATCCAGTTTTTAGTGTTATAAGCCTTCAGACTTCCTGCTGATGTCAATGAAATGGTATGACTAATAATTTATAAACTGTCATCAAAACAGGAAAGCCAAACAAAAAATTCATTAAAATAAAATCTTCCCTTTACTTTATGAATAAGCCAATAGCAAATTTCAAAAAGAGTTAGGAGGGTGTGGCATGTGAGTTTCAATTTCTGGGTTATATCTCAGTAATGCAAGAAAATTGGAGATTTTAGGTTATGTGTTAACAATATCTATACTGTAAGTGTGTAATATGTGTTACTCATGAAATCACAGGTAAAGAAAAATATACAAAATGGGCAATTTGAAGTAAAGAAATGGAGAAGTTACGATTGAGATTTAAATATTTCATTTTGAAATCACACTTATAAACTATATTCTGATGCCAAGTTTATTGGTGTATATTGACAATAAAGTAGTTTAATTAAATTTTGAATATAGCTCTATAAAAGGTCGTGATATGCTCACTTTCACCCCTCCCCCTATTTGCATACACTGTATTAATGAAAAAAGAAACTAATAATTTTTATAGACCCTAAAAGATAAACACATTTTATTAAATATTTATGCATTCATTTCATCATGATACATATAAACAGGATTGCAAGGAACTTTACCTCCATTTTTGATTAATATTTCCAAGACATCATCAACAGCTTGACTTTTAATAGACTTTGACTTTCGTTGGTTATCATTATTACTGATATGGATTGCTGGCAAAGTTTTCTGCTAGAAGAAAAAAAAACCTCAGCTTTAATAAATTACATCAGCAAGTGTTAAAACACTGCAAGTACTTTGTATTGTAAGTTCATTATTTGACAAAAGTGTTTCAAAGAATATTTTTTTCATCAGCCAATCTTTATAAAAACACGCATGACAATCACCTAAGCCTGATCATTATTACTGCAACACAG
>NW_013675465.1:10017-13051 GCF_000517525.1 Limulus polyphemus
ACAAATGTTTAGTCTAAATAGCTTAAATCTCATAACATTTTACATTTATATATACTATTTTTATTATATTGACCTTCCAGCCATGCCTGGCTAACAATACAGAAGTTACAATGATGTGGTGCACGTGCACTCGTGATACCGTATCCAATAATATAACACTGACCTTTAGTCTTTACAACGTAACTTGTCTTGGCTGTGTTTTAGTGGACTAGTATTTTGTAAAATACAGTCACATTTCAAATATTATACATTATATATACGTATATACATTAATACTATTTACAAATAAGTTCTTAAAAATATATTTTTGTTAAAACATGGAACAGTAAATAAAGAAGTAAAGCAAAAAATTCTCTCTTGTAGTTACAGTTACGACCTTTGTTCTCGTTTGCTGTTTGTCATAGGTTGCTAAGCCTTACGAAATTTCCCACGTGGAGGATGTGAAAATAAAAAGAATTTTAAAGTTTTATATAAACATTTTAAATAATGAAAAAAAAATCTGAAGTTACTTTATCAATACCATATAATTCCACTATCATTTATCAAGTGTAGTAACTAAGCTGTATTTGGGTCTAAAAAAGTGTGAAATTTCTCACTAAAGACTTACCTTATCGTTTGAAATATTGTGTGAAAAGTATGAGATTAACACAATACCATGTCAAAAAGGCTTAAAAAACCACTAGGGGGACATTCTGAGCTTTGAATTGTTTATTCATGTCATATACAGAAGTAAGTGTATATAACGGACCATTTCCAAAAATGGAAAGAGGTGGGTGGAGGACCACTGTGTTTGATTCAGTACATGAGCAATATCTTAGCAAATCTAAAAGTTAAGAGGTTCTTATTTTATATTCTAGTTTGTCAATATCTGTAATTTGAGTTCCTAATTCATACAAATCTACAGACTTAGTATTTTGACATCACAAACATCTAATTTGAACCAGTGCTGCATTCAACATACCATGTGACACATAACAATCAATGTTTAGCTGTGTTTTTTAATACTTACTTTTAAATTAAGAAATTAACTAATGTATAATACTAAAACTTGAATTATAATCTGCAGTTTGATACCAAACTTACTGACATAAATTCATAAAATAGTAGTTCAATAAAATTTTGAGTACAAATCAACAAACGCAATGACATGGCATTTGACACGTGACCCGTCACGATAGGATTAACACCACTTCTGATATAAAGCAAGCTAAGCCTTAACACCACTTCTGATGGTTACATATTATATAAAGCAACCTAAGCCTTAACACCACTTCTGATGGCTATGTGTTACAACAAAAAATCTTTACTGTAATTCATATCTGGTTTCAATCACCCTGTTTCTTTGTGTTTCCTGTTCAGAAATTCTGTAAGTTATAATGTTCATTCTAACACTTAGATCATCATGAAAAACATATTTTGTAGCAGTACTCCTATTCAGCAGTTTCTGTATCACTGTGTTAAGTAAAGAGGTCTTGATGTTTTTCTGATGGTTATGTGTTATATAAAGAAAGCTAAGCCTTGACACCACTTCTGACGGTTATATATTATATAAAGCAAGCTAAGCCTTAACACCACTTCTGATGGTTGTGTATTATATAAAGCAAGCTAAGCCTTAACACCACTTCTGATGGTTATGTATTATATATAAAGCAAGCTAAGCCTTAACACCATTTCTGATGGTTACATATTATATAAAGCAAGTTAAACCTTAACACCACTTCTGATGGTTACATATTATATAAAGCAAGTTAAACCTTAACACCACTTCTGATGGTTACATATTATATAAAGCAAGTTAAGCCTTAACACCACTTCTGATGGTTATGTATTATAACAGAAAATCTTTACTGTAATTCATATCTGGTAACTTTGCGTTTCCTGTTCAGAAATTCTCTAAGTTATAATATTCATTCTACCACTTGAATTATCATGAAAAACATATTTTGTAGCAGTACTGCTATTCAGCAGTTTCTGTATCACTGTGTAAATAACACTGGACATTTTTAAAATGGTACAAATAAAACAATCCCAGGCACTACCAAAAGCATGTTTAATAAGAGATGTGACAAGCAGAGATTTTAGTAACTTTCCAGGTTTATGTGTTAAATATAAATGGAGACCACAAAGAAATTAAAATTAATCCTCAATATGAAAAAAAACCAAGCCTGTTGGTTAAAAAAAAAAGAAGACTGGAGTATTATTGCTTTTTTCTATCTATCTATTACTTCACAGATATTATGTATGATAGAAACCTCTGTTCCACAAGAGAATGAAGAGTCACAATTAAATACACAGTTCCCTTAAATACCTTATGTATAATAACATTTTTAGGCCAAGTGTTGCTCGAATCCTTGATGAAATCACCATGGTTTCAGAAGTTCCACTTTACTCCTTTTATCTAACTAACTAACTAACTAACCTGTTTGGAAACTTCTTTGTAATCTGGTGGAGGCCTAGTCAGAAAGAATTGGGGTTCTGTTGCAGTCCTCACAGGTCCACTTTTGGCACTCCTATTAGAGTTAAAGTTAGGAAGTGATCCAGTCCTAAAAGAGATAAAGTAATTTATATTGAAGGTGGACAGTCCCTAGTTCAGAAAAATTACTTTTATCCACAACAATAGAACATCGCCTGAACTATGCTAAGAACACAGACACACACATTTAAGTTAAAATATATTTATAAGCCCAAACTGAAGGACAAATTTTTCATTTCATCCTAAGAAATCTATCATAATAACTACAAATTATGGTCAGGTGAAAATTAAAATTATCCTTTCCATTTGTGGAAAATAGTAAAATCAAATAATCGATACAGAGTAGGAGTTGACCAGACCAACTGTTAAACAACACTTACCAGTTGCTCTGTCCTGTAGAGAATGTTTCACAAATTACTCATCTGTTCTTGAGTGTATTGTTAATCGATACAGAGTAAGAGTTGACCAAGACAACTGTTAAACAACACTTACCAGTTGCTCTGTCCTGTAGAGAATGTTTCACAAATTACTCATCTGTTCTTGAGTGTATTGTTAATCGAT
>NW_013675465.1:13926-19839 GCF_000517525.1 Limulus polyphemus
ATTGTTAATCGATACAGAGTAAGAGTTGACCAATCAAATGTTAAACAACACTTACCAGTTGCTCTGTCCTGTAGAGAATGTTTCACAAATTACTCATCTGTTTTTGAGTGTATTGCTCAACTCACCTCTGATGACCAAATCCATTGGGAGCAGAAATTACACAAGGTTTGTTGATGACAGGATTGGTCTGACAGAAAATGATGCCAGGGAACGACTTGCTAGGTTCAGAGTTGGGAATTTGAGGAGATGAGACCAATCGAGCTGTGACAGCTTGATTCTGATGATCGGTGGAGACCACCGTGCACACTGGCTGGTTAGACTGAAGGAATGTTCTCAAGTTGGTGGTAGAGGTAGCAGGAAGAATGTTTGATTTTCCTAATATAAAACTTCTTTATTACATTGCCATTCATCTATTTCAGAATTTAATACAGTTTTCTATGCAAACAAATAAACTTCAATGTATCAGTTACTTAAAAAACTGTTAGGGAAAGAAAACAGAAACTTTAAAACTTTTAGATGTGAATACCAATAAACTTAGATAAACCCCTATTAACATGCAGACATATAGTTAAACATCTTTAAGTACTAAAAACTCTGCTTTATTGTCTACCTTTAAAGTAGCATGTTTTACACACTTATATAAAAAAATACTAAATATAAAAACATACATTAAAATACTTAAGCTATTTTTTAACTTATTTACATATGGTAATTATTATTATTTAACTTAACAATTTACAATTAACTGACTGACCTGGGAATCCTAAAATAATTATAAATCTAATAAATTTAATGCAAGTATAACTATCATACAGAAAAGAAATTACATTCTAGATAGTGATTGTGCAATGAGATAGTAACAATAAAGTTAATACATTGAGACTAGGGCACACATTTACAAATATCCTGAGATTAGGACAAGGTTTATTTCCAAGTAGACTGAGATAGTACACTTTTTACTTGCAAGTAAAATAAGTTATTACAATAGAACAATGCTCAGTGTTTTAGTTTACACTGGAGGACTTGCAGTCAATTATAGTTATAATTAAAAAAAAAAGCTAGAAAACTGTCAATTCTTACGCTGCTCTTGTGGCAGCTGACACTGACTCAACTTCCGAGTCACTGTACTTCCTGTGTCTCCAGAAGTCGGCACACCACTGCCAGGTAAAGCTACTGTGGTTACGACTGTTGAAGAAATCTGGGAATTGGTTATCGGGATAGCTACAGCAGTTGCCACTGTAGGGAGTACAGCTTGCTGGTGATGCATGAGTGACTGCTGGTGCTGTAGCTGGAGTTTAGACCTGGAACATACAAGTTTATCTGTAATTTTTAAGCTATAAATTATATGTGTTTCTCTGTGATGAAAATACAGGGTCTTCAGAAAATAACTTTCTAGTTTTTAATCACATTTATCTACTGAAATACCTTAATTACAGTTTTAACTTCAGTGTCAAACACACGAGAACAGAGATTTAAATCACGTGAACCATCAGCATCCAAAACCATTTGCAGACGTCCAGAACTCCAGCCACAGTCTCTTGACTGATGCTGGCCACAGTGGTTGTAATTTCTGCTAGGGGGCAGCACAATACAGTCAAAACCTCATGTGTTCTTTGACACTAAAATCAATACTGTAAGTAAGATATTTCAGCAGATATATGTAATTAAAACTAGAGCATATATTTTTGAAGATCCTGCAGTTTCCCACAGTTCCAGGTATAACTTGAAATTAAAAAGCCACATAACTTAATATATACATTTATCTCGATTGATACACACCTAGAAGATGAGATTCATACATTTATTTTACATGAACAACTACATAACTAAATGAGATGTTGTTACTCATAAATTTTATAAAAACAATTATGTGACTAGACTGAATGGAGGTCTGTTACTTCTGGCTGCCATAACTTCCACTGGACTAGATGTTGTCATCTGACTACTTCCATCAAAATAAGAATTAAGTCACTCAATAAGGTGAGGATTAAACGTCTGTTACACTAATTTTACGAGGACAACTACGTGACTAGATATAAGATTAAGTTATCTTACAAGTAGAACTATGTGACTGGATGTAAAGTTAAGCTTAAATTACAAAGTCAACTACTTGACTAGATTTCAAGTCTATTTTACATGGACAACTACATGAATAGAAATGAGGTTATGTATATTTTACACGGACAACTACATGAATAGAAATGAGGTTATGTATATTTTTCATGGACAACTACATGAATAGAAATGAGGTTATGTATATTTTACATGGACAACTACATGAATAGAAATGAGGTTATGTATATTTTACCTGGACAACTACATGAATAGAAATGAGGTTATGTATATTTTTCATGGACAACTACATGAATAGAAACAAGGATGGGTTTATTTTACAAGGACAACTATGTGATTGGATTCTAGGTTAAGTTTATATGACAAGGAATATTCTATGCACAATTTAGCACTTTTTCAATATTTTATTTCTTTAATACAGTAATTATTTGCAAGATGATCAATTCTGTTACTGTTCAACTTATTATTCTTTATGTGTAATGCTATTTTTACTTTATCTATGGTTTCCATTCTAAGTGTAGCTGAGTATATAAAACATAACAGAGAGATATAAGGACCAAATATCTTACTTTTGCAGCTCCCACTGCAACTCCTGGATTTGTCTTTGTTGAATTTTAACAATGTCTTCATTTGTTATATTGTTCCCAACATCTAATGAAGTGTTGTCCACATCCATTGGTACAACAGAAGCAGGAGAAGCTAATGTGGCCTGCTCCACACTAGCTGGGGATTTGTAAAGGGTCAGGGATGTTTCTGGACTCGATAAAACTGACAGAGATGTGTCCATAGCAACTACTGGAGAAATTGGAGCCATCTCATTGTCTGGACTTTGTTGTGGAATTGTGGAAATAGTGTCTAGGATGATGCCCCCTACATTAATTGGCAAAGATGGAGCACTGTTACTTCTGGTTGCCAGAACTTCCACTGCACCAGACGTTGTCATCTGAGAGCTTCCATCAAAATAAGACTTAAGTCGCTCAATAAGGTGAGGCTTGGACCCTGACACAGGCAGGTTTCGTCTCTTCAATTCTGCTTTCAGGTCACTCACTGATGTAGACAAACACATGCTATTTTAGAAGTCAGTGACTTAAACTAACTGATTCTAGAAAGTGATAAAAGAAAGGATGATGGTGAAAATATTCCATTCCTCATCAAAATTACGTTCCACCTAAAAGTAATCTTTCTTTATGTAAGTACACAGTCACTATAGAGTATGACCTTTTTTTTTCTTTTATTACTTTAAATAACAAGACATACTAGAAATAAAATTTTCAAAGTAATGAATGTTACTTGTTTTCTTTACACATGATTCACTGTTATTGGCATAATATTGGACAAAACAATATGATAAATGTATACACACACCTTTCATTTCTTCTAGCTTGGTTAGTGACTGTTGGTTTGAAGGACTACTTTCTTGAATGGAAGTATGCCCACTGGTCAGAAACTGAGTTTGATCCTCGTGTGGTTTCTATTACAGAGATAGCAAGGAAAGGGGATATAGTGTGATGATACAACATTCATTTCTCAGATAAATGATAGCTTGGGAAAGGGATAAAATCTGAGGAAATATTTACTTTCCACTAAAAATAAATTACAGTCATTCAGAATTAGACACAACAGTACAATATTTAATTTCTCCCAAGAACAAATGATAACCCGAGAAAGAGATATAATCTATACAAATAAAATTTAATTTATAAGAAAAATGAATTATAATCACAAAGCATGAAACATTTTGTTACTGTTGAGAGGGAGGCTAGATGAAAGTGTTATCTGTTGATGTAATGTTTCTAAGAATGAACCATTTATTACCTGTGCTGAGGAGAGAACAATCTGGGGGTACTTCTGTTTCCACTCAAGTTGCCACTGTAAGAACAGCTGTTGCTGTTGAAGCAACAATTCGTAAGAGTTTTCACAATTAGCTGGTAATGTAGCTGGTGGTTTCTGAGCACTAGGTGGACCCTAAACCAGAACCAGAATATTAATTTTTCTGAATTTTTCTCTTCAACAATTACACTTTGTAATTTGTCTTTTTTTTTTATAGATAAAAAAACACACACAAAAATAGTGACAAAACATTAAGAATATAGACTTATTAAAAGTTTAACAATATTTTTCTTCATTATTTAGGAAAATTTTTATTTTTCTAAGTAATGACTTCAAACTTTGTTTCACAACCCCAAAGAGAGAGCCAGAAATAACTACTACACCTTGTACTCATGGAATTTAATAGTCTTTGTCTTAGGTTGAATTTTAGACTTGGACTTTTTACGACTTCTGCTGGAGCTACTGCTTCCTCCACCAAGCTCACGGGTCTGACCGTGATCTTGACCAGTGACAGCCTGAGAGGGAGATTTGACTTGGCTGGATGGTGGACTCAAAGTCTGACTCCATGCTGGGGAAGAAACCGAGCTCGGAGGTGAGGAGAAAGATGTTGTCCGAGTGTCACTGTAAGAGCTAGGAGATTCCAAAACTGGAATAGGTGAAGTCTGTCTAGTCTCAATGGATGTAAAACTATAAAAAACAAAAATCTTTTAAATACAACATAAACGGAATACGGACAAATCAAGTGCTGAAAGCAGCTATGAAGCTACAACTCAATTAAAATTTAGGGACAATCAAAATGTAAAACACTTCTATACAGAAAAATAGGTTAGGTGCCTAAGAGAGGAAGAATAATGTATACAACTCCATCGTCTTACAACATGACATAAGTTGACAGATAAGATTACGTTTAAACATCACTTCAGTAAATATTTTTAGAAATATACATTGAAATAAAGAATTACTTACTTCAACTTTGTTTTTTTTGATATACAGATTTATCAATTATCAGTTAAAAAGTTAATAAAGGTAACTTTAGATCCACCAAGTGTGAGATTTGGAATTTTTATTATGGCCTTATGAAGTAAACTTAAGTTATCTACGTTAGAAATAGCTTACAACGAGATGATTTTAAAGTTGAATCAAAGCCTTTCTCCAGTCTTTATTTGAATAAAGTGACACCAAAGCCACTCACTAGCAAATGTTTTCTAACCTCTTAAGACGCTGATCACAAAGTTTTTATTACATGTGATCACAGTCGTAGCCTAACAGGGTCGAGGACAAGTCACAAAGCTATTTTCCTACCTGTTCTGTGACTGGTCATTCACATCCTGAAGAGGAGATAGGGCTCCTTCACTACTGTTGTCTTCTTCCAACACAAATCTTGTTGGTGGATGCTTGCAAATTTCACCTTCAGATGTTTTTTTGAAAGGAATCTGTCCCTCTGTAAGTATTCATACAGTAGACAGACACAAAAATATTAATTATGCTTATCTCTCAACATATTGTATTACTAGTTGGAGTACCTGTCTCCTAGATGGAATTTATGTAAATTCATAATTAATAAAAGGTTATCTTAGGAGATGAAAAGTTGTTTCCCTTATATGTAATTGTAAAAAACAGTCATAAAATCTGTAGGAGTATGTGATGTTTAAATTTACCGCAAGGGCAACTTTCACTAATACAGGTACAACAAGGCCAACTTTCACTAATGTTTACAGGTACAACAAGGCCAACTTTCACTAATGTTTACAGGTACTACAAGGCCAACTTTCTCTAATGTTTACAGATACAAGAACAACTTTCTCTAATGTTTACATGTACAACAAGACTAACTTTCTCTAATGTTTACAGGTACAACAAGGCCAACTTTCACTGATGTTTACAGATACAACAAGGCCAACTTTCACTAATGTTTACAGGTACAACAAGGCCAACTTTCACTAATGTTTACAGGTACAACAAGGCCAACTTTCACTAATGTTTACAGGTACAACAAAGCCAACTTTCTCT
>NW_013675465.1:20687-21994 GCF_000517525.1 Limulus polyphemus
ACCGCATTATTGCAACTTCTGTAATGTTAGCCAGGCACGGCTGGAAATTCAATATAATAAATGTATATAAATGTATAATGTTTTGAATTTCGAGCTATTTAGACTAAACTTTTGGAGTAATTTTACAACAAAAAAGCATAATTTATATTTATATCCTCATTTTTTATGGTGGTTGCAAGGTCAGTCAAATCAACCAAACCTGCACAGAGATTTGATAGTGAAAATAATAGATAAAATATAAAGTTTTTTCTTAACAACCATTTGATAATGTTCTTAAAATGATAAAGATTTTGCTTTTAAAAGTTGAAAATTTTCTGATGCATAAAAGTATTTTTAATCTTAGAATCAAAATTACTTTGCATGTTTGATAGTCAACATTCCAAAAGAAAAAAAGGGCATGAGAAAAACATTACTTAAAAAAAATCTTAAAAAACAATAAAAAAATCTGATATATTGCATAAAAAAGCCATGTAATGTTTACTGATAATTTGAAAAATTTTCATGAAGATACACTAACTAATTTAAAAGTTATAGTATGAAAACTATAACAAGCACAAAATGACTATGAGGTCAGTCCCGCGGACCAAGCCTGTGCTGAAAGAGTTAAAACGGGGACCAATTTTTCACACTATTTTTGCTCTGTAACTCAGTAAAAAAGTAATGGATTTTGATGAAACTTGATGGACATAAGCAGAATATTATTCCTAACTGTCCTGCCAAAAATGTTCCATGGCCGTTGATAACATGGACACATGCGGACAAATTTATTATTTTTTGAGAGCCAAACATGATCAATGCTTCATGGCAGAGTCACGTGCTCTACTGAGTGCCCCTCTAGTTTCATTTTGTTGGCTTCCTTCACTAACACACACACAGATATATAACTATATTATATATAATTGAAGGTACAGCTTAAAACCTAAGTTTGACCTCTGTAGGATACTGACTTGTTAACAGAAAGAGAAAAAACTGAACTTCTGACTCTCAAGATCCTGGATGTTAGAACAAGCATCTGTGATAAGATCTCATGAGTAAACTTTTTACAACTTGCTGGCTCTGGTTATGGTAATGTTTACACTTGCCACAATACCAACTTTTATCACTTCTTACATGTAACAGCACAAAGTAACCTTTACTAACATTTACTTATTACAACTTTACAGTAATGTCCATATAAAACATACAGTCATCCTTTTATCACTTCTTACATGTAACAGCACAAAGTAACCTTTACTAACATTTACTTATTACAACTTTACAGTAATGTCCATATAAAACATACAGTCATCCTTTTATCACTTCTTACA
>NW_013675466.1:0-6623 GCF_000517525.1 Limulus polyphemus
CAGTACACACAATCAATCAGTGGCATTCAGTACTCTAAAACTGAAACAGTACACACATTTAATCAGTAGCATTCAGTACTCTAAAACTGAAACAGTACATGCATGTATACATTTCAGTGTTATTTATGTTTTATTCATTTAATATTTGAAGTCAAAGAGAACATGGAAAAAATTTACCATTAGCTGACATTGCAATTTCTCGATCCACCGCGGCTCGATCTGGACAATTCATGATATGATCATGTTTTAATTCCTTTTCAATACGATGTTGAGCATTGAAAGGACACGTTTCTAACTGCCGATCTTGATGAGTCTTTAAAAAAGTACAATTTATTAGAAAACCTTTTCAAATAAAATAAACATAATTCTAACTTGGAGAATCTTCTTCAACCAACATAATATGAATTGATAAATGAAAGGAAGTTTTAGTAATTACTAAGTAGATTTTCTCTTATGTTTCAAATGCTAATCTGCTTCAATCTTAGCGAAATCCTGAAAAGGACTGCTTCTGTGACAGTAGTAACCAGGATTCAAAACTGATTCTTCATGATAGGCTGGTGTGGTATAGGGTTTCCACCAATGGGGCTTTAATGAACTAACTCTGAATGCTTTCAAGAGGGGTATCCAGGAGTAGACATTAACTTTTAAGCCACCTCCCTAGAGCATGAGGGAGATCATCTCTACTTGCCCAACTAAAAATCTATTTGCCTTAACACTAAATACTTTTGGATACATAATATTTTATCCCTAAGTAACACTTGTTGTAATTGTATATATTATTTAGTGAGAACTGATGATTGTGTTGGTTGTTTGGTGGCAGTTTTTACTTGTGCTGCTGACATGAGTGATTACAATGAGGCCAAGTCTACTGCTTGATGACATTACAGTCCGAGAAACAGCGACAAGTCAGAAAAAGCTAACCCTGCATTTTAAATTAAATTTTAAATTCCAGTGCAAAATCCCACACTCAAATTACTGTTATTCTTTGTAGTTCTTGTAAATTAGGCAGCAATAAATTAAACAAAAGTGTATATCCTGAATTTACAGGGATCAAACCATGTGGTTGTGTTTTTAAGTTGGATTTTTTGAAATTTAAGTAAAGTTTTTATTTGAGTTTTAGTTGTATTTGCTTTTAAGGTAATATATATTACACACACACACACACACACTTACAATATAAAGTGTGGGGCTAAAGCTCCACAAAGGGAATTGATAGTGTTGATGCATCATCAATTTTTCATACTTAATGGTGATAATGATAAGATTATGGAACAAATAAATTTTGGCAGGGTAGGAGTCATCTTCAGTAAAGACAGTTATTATTCTAACAGGGTGGTTGGTCCTTGGAACTGGTTGCCTTTGGATGTTGTGAAGGCAGCTAATTTAAATGAGTTTTAGAGAAATCTTGATAACTATATGTATGATGAGGGCTAGCTTTGACTTTTTTTTTTTTTTTTTAATTAGTTTTAGTTTAGAGGATGGGACAGCCTAGATGGATCAATATGTTCCTTGTTGTTCCTAAATATTGTTAGGTTTTACTACTGCAGATAGACCAGTATTAAAAGATCATCAAGTGTCTTATACAATCAATTCTATTTTTTTTTTCTTCAAATCTATTATCCGTATTTACAGGATATGTTGTAAATGGTGTTTTAGTTCTCCATTTGGTTTGTTGTGTACTAATTGGAATCACATTGTTTTATGAATACTGTTCTGACTTTACTCATATCTTGTGAACTTCTGTCTTGCTAACCAACACTTCTATTCCAAGTTATATCACTGGATGTTATCTGTTCAGGTGGTTCAGGATCTCTTGGACACTAAAGACAAGATAGATGACTACATCAAGGTAGACTATGTCAGGGGTGTCAAGGTAACTTTACTTTATTCAGTATATACTTTTTAAAAAACTATATTTTCAAATACTTTTACTCTAACTAAATTTTTTTTTAATTTCACACAAAGTTACATGAGGGCTATCTGTGCTACGCATCCCTTATTTAGCAGTGTAAGACTAGAGGGAAGGCAGCTAGTCATCACCACCCACAACCAACTCTTGACCTACTCTTTTACCAACGAATAGTGGGATTGTCCATCACATTATAATGCCCCCACAACTAGAAGGGTTAACATGTTTGGTGGGATGGGGATTCGAACCAGGACCTGCAGATTGCGAGTTGAGCACCATAACCACCTGGCCATGCCGGACCTCTAACTAAAGAAATTGTTTGGAGAATTACTTGTACTTTTACTCCACTACCTTTCATTTTATACATTTCGTTAATATTCTCAAAAATGCAAATTTGTGGTAGGCAGTCAAAACGCAAGGCATGCGCTGGAACTTTGAAGCCATAGCGTAGCTTTGGGAAGAGGGACATAGAGGCATACTACCTGGGGATGCTCTGTTAATAGCATGGAGATTTTCAAGTCTTTCCCCAGCCTACCCGATATAGCCATATGTTTGAACATGCCACTCCCTGCTCTGCTGCCTGCATGCGTCTCTTCAGTTGTACTGGGCAGATTTTTAGGCTTCTGCATGCAAGGCTTGACTGTGGCAACTTTGAAAATCAGTTGCTTATCAAACTGAACAAGAAATATTTTGAATAATATAGTTGGTTGAATGTATACATTTGTTTTTTTAATTCCTTATATAGTTTAATCTGAAACAATAAGATTGCATAATATTACTTATTGGCATTACTGTTGTAATGAGTTCATGCACAGTTGCCTGCACGAGCTGGCTGAAACCCTAAGTGTAGTTGTGAATACCATAGTAACCAATTATATACAACAAATGTGTTCTAGTTAACTAAAAGAATGACAAATTTTACATCACTGGTAACTTATGTAGTTTGGGTTTTGTTTCTAGACCTCATGACCTGAAACATACATGTAGGGTTTGAGAGAACTGCAGATGAGTGTACTTTTTTACTTTTGTTACTTCAGTACTTATTCAGTAGATACTTTTTACTCTAACTTAAGTAAACTCCAGAATGGTTACTATTACTCAAACTTGAGTAACATATTTTAGTACTTTTAACACCCCTGCTTTAGGTCAAATAGGAGGAAAGGTTAAATCAAGTTATATATGGACCAAAGTGATCTACATTGCACTGTAGGCACTACAAGCTAGACTACCCTAGGTTAAACATATCTAAAATAATTAAAATTATGATCTCCATTGAAGTGATTAAAAGAATAGTTTTATTTCCTAGTACAAATAGGAATGTCAAGAGCTTGTCTTGTAACAGGTAACAACCAAATCCTTGAAAAGTATAACCACATTACTGTAATACTCACACAAAGAAATAGCAGTTATTGTTCCTGAAATGTAGCTTCTCAACTACTACTAAGCATGTTCAACACTAGCCAGCCTGATAACCCTAGTATTAGGTGAAAGGCCTAGTCAACAATAAATATGACAATATGGTTGGCATACTGTAACAATCTTCTCTAATATTACTCAAGTTCTTAGTATTCATGAATTTTAATGTATATGATGTAGACACATGAAAGGGAAGTTCTTAAAAATGTGTTGATGTTAAAAATTGATGAGCCTTAACTAAATTTAGACTTGCCCAAGAATCAGCCAGACAGCAAGTTGGTCAAGGTAAATCAACATGCCTAGCCTTAGTTACTCATGAATAAGACTTCACTTAAAATGTGAAAAATATAAAACAAATAATAAAAAATGATTGTAATGAACATTTGGAGTTAAAAAGTACTGAGTAATGAATGCAAGTTATGTTTAGTCAATATTTGTTATCACTGTTTGATTATTTCACATGATAAACTTGTAGTGGCTTGGTTAGGTTCGATTGTAGAGCAAAGCCACAATGGGCTATCTGCTGTGTCCACCCTGGGGAACCAAACCCCAAATTTCCATGTTAAATCCATAGACTTACTACTAGTGGTACTGGCTGCACAACTAGGAATTTAAACTACATAGTACTTGGATTGTATTTGGGGCTTTCTGGTGCAAAGTATCAAGCAGCTCTACCAATAGTTCACAAATCAAACAGCACAAATCCCTTAAGTGTCATAACACAAAAAATGAATATTGTTCAATTTTAGGTTAATTGAGAAGTAAGAACTGGCACTTTTTAAAAGTTGTGTGAATATGAAAAATGCTCAATGCAAATAATGGGTACATTTATTGTAACAGTAACTGTAAAGGTAATTATCTCTTCAAGTGTATTAACATATCTGAAGTCAATTATAGGATGTTATCAAACAATAAAAAACATACATAGTTGAGTGCAAACTGCAAGTGTTAAAATGAACGTATCAGCAAACGTTTCTTCTATATTGCAAGTGTTAAAATGAACGTATCAGCAAACGTTTCTTCTATATTGCAAGTGTTAAAATGAACGTATCAGCAAACGTTTCTTCTGTGTATCCAGTAGAAGAACAACTTGAAACATGTATAGGAAGAAACAAATGACGTTAGCTACAAACCAAATCAACTAGAAAAATCATTTGGAAGAAATCATTAAAGCATAGATTCTGGTAGTATTTCAGAATTGTTATGAGAAATAAATGGAAAATTAAGTTTATGGCTTGTTCTGAAAGTGAAAATGTCAAATATTTAAAAAAATTAATGTTTTCTTTTTATATAAACAGTATGATGAGTTTAATGAAAACATTGAAAAAATATCAGGCAGAAGTTAATAGACAACTACAGTTATTACTAAAATCAGTGAAAGGGGAGATCATGTTATAATAATAATGAACAAATTAATACAACATTTGAAAAATTATTAGAAAATGTTTTTAAAGGAAGAATTTCTAAACTTGACTGGTATGAATTAAATAGTAACATTAGTAGCTCTCAATCGTTTATGATATATTTACAACACTTTATGCAGTTTATGCCAGCTAAAAGCATTAAGGAGAAGAAAATAAAAATTAAAGAATAGATTGAGAATGGACGACTAATGAAATAAAACTATCAAAGAGTGTGAAAGATCATGGATAATTTATAGAAATAATACAAATGTAAATTACAGGTGGAAATGTGAAAGTAGAAACAAAGTAACAAGTAAAATAAGATCACAGAAAACATAACTATCTCAACATCTTATAACTACACCAATAATGAAAAAAACGGGAGATTATTAATAAATTGTTATAAAATAAACAAAACTTCAAGAGACAATATTATTAGAGATATATCACTGACTAATGAAGATATATTGCAGAGTAGTTTAGTAACTATCATGCAGATTTAATAAATAAATTACATAATAAAAAAAGTTTTCAGACAATATATATAGTACTTATTGTCAAACAGTTGCTTCTAATCTTTTTATTTCCAAATACAACTGGTGATGAGATAATAAAAATTATTAGTAAAATAAATATTAAAAAGACTCCTGGTATCTATAAAATATCTTTTAGACACATAAAATATTGCAATAATTCTTTGATACAATGGTTAATCTGTTAAATGTAGTTTATGAATCATCAATTATACCCTATCAAAAGTATCTATGATAAGACATATGTATAAAAACTGTGAAAAAAAAGGTTTTCAAATCAGAACAATTGCTATTTTACCACTGAGAGAAAATTATGTAAAGATATCTTACTAATACTGTACAAAACTATATCCCCAAGACAACATGGTTATCAAAAAGATAAGAGTACAATTACTGCTGTTGGACAACTTTTCAGAAATTAACAAATCTTTGAATGAAGGAAAGATTAATAAGATACTATTTATAGATTTATAAGTTGCAAAATTGAGGAATAAGAAGTAAGATGATATTAAAAAAAAAAATTTAATTTGTACTAAGATCAGAAATATTTATTGTAACTATAGAAAAAGTCACATCCGGTATACCACAAGGTTCTATTTTAGGCCCTCTTCTCTTTCATATATGATATAACAAGTATTTCTTTAAATTGCTCTATTTATGTGTATGTATAGGGCATTGCTTCGGTAATAAGTAATTATAATCTCACTTTAGCAATACATAATATGCAAAGGGATTTTAATGATAATATTTTGAAATGGCTAAACTTAAATCACATTATTCAAATACAGATAAAACAACTAAATGTATGTGCATTCATACAAAATAATTCAAAAGCTATCCTCTATTGCTTGCTCGGTGGCTTTTTATTGTCTAAATGTATTTCTGAAAATATTACCTTTAGGTAATCATCTATTTGTTCAACAATTGTAACAAAATTTTAATATTTAGGAACTATTATAGACACTAATTTTCGATGCAACTTGCATGAAGAATACCTATGTACCAGATTAAGATTTTATGCATGTAAAATATATAAACATCAATTTAATACTCACATATGCCAGTTGGTTTATACATCTTGATGTGAATCTGTGATTCATTATAGTATAATACATGGTTCAACTTATAATTCTTATATAAGCAAAATATTGTAGCTATAAAATATTACATGAAAAAATCTTACCAATAAGGAAATAAAGTTATTTAAGAAAGATATAATATAAACAATGAGTTTAAATTATACCAATTTTTATTATATTTTAAAATTAAAATAGACCATGATAAAAATAGAAGACAAAAGTTAGGTTATTATAAATTACCAAAGGTAAAAAATAACTATGGAAAAATGTACTTAAAATAAAC
>NW_013675466.1:6937-10658 GCF_000517525.1 Limulus polyphemus
TTATGAGTATTGTGTGATCAACTTTAAGTTACTAAATGTTAAATAGATTTGTTGCAGATAAGCTTTAAGCTTCACAGAATGGTATTTGAATGTATTATGTTGTATTAATAAAAAAAAAGAATTAAGTATTTGTGACAAGCAGTATTAATACAAGATAAAAAAAATTAAAATTGTAAAGTAGGTCAAAATGTAGAAAAGTGAAAAAAGACTACAAACCTTTCAGATTCATGTTGTATTGTAAAAGGTTAAAAGGGTCAATGGCCTATAACAAACTTTATCAATCCATAAAGTTGCACCATAGCAAATGATATCCATCAAACATCAAAGGCACGCTGGCTGTCATAAAAGGAGAATGTTCAATGTTACAAAGGCCACACACAATGATGGATCAGTCCTTTTTTAAAAGAAAACTGAGTTATGAAATTTTGGTCAATGCAAAACCTAGACTACTTTTCTCCCTGATTCTTATGAAAACTAGACAGCCAAAGAACAATAGTATACTTTATCTGGAAAAGTTTATCATGTTGCTCACTCCAAGCTAACTGCCAAATAGCATGAAGCTATGCCTTGATGACAGGTATGTCATCTACAGAAGGGTCAAGTAGATCTGTGACAATGCCAAAGCAGATGGATTTAGCTGCAATTGTCAAGTTCCTTCCCATGGGTACATAAATGGTCAAGAATCTATATAAACTAGGCATATAACAAAGAAATGGGCCAGTCATTTCTAAATATTCAAAAGAACTGGGTGAGAACTACCATTAAGTGATTTCAGGGCCAATCAAAGCACTAAAAGTCACTATAGATAGTATGCTTATTGAACTGCTCAACTTTTATATGATCCAAGGTAAATGAAATGACATGGAACTCAGAAACTGAAGAGGGGATTCTGTGAGTAACCACAGAGTCCAAGCAAATCATGACAGAGCCCACAGAGTCACCAATTTTGAAACATTCATAAAATCAGAAACAGAAGATTGGTTCAAAAGCTGCTGAGCAGAGAGAAGACAGTACTCCCAATCAGAAATATCCATCCTCCTAAGATGACAAAATGAACATCACAAGTGAGGATGGTAACAAGCCATGGTGGGATAGGCTAACCATGCCTGGATATGAACAAAAGATAGACCACCTATCTTTAAAAAGCAAGGTATGAAGACATAATGCCAGTTGGGAAGCTATGATAAGGATGGGAGTTTTGCAACATATTGCAAGGAAAGTTGAAAATGTTGGAGATGAAGTGGAAATTCACAGGACTCAGTTTACAAACTCAGGACCAGAGAAATGTGGAAAGCCCCCCATGAAGAGCCAAAGTGCCTGATGATGTACAGGGTCCAACATCTTCAAGGCAGAGTCCCTAGCTGAACCACAGCTCACAGATCTATAGTCCAGCTTTGATCAAATGAGGGCACAATAGATCTTCAGCATAGAACATCTATCCACTCCCCAAGAAGTGGAAGAGAACATGTGAAGGATATTCAGTGCCCTTGTACACTTTCCATGAAGCTGCTTAAGCTAAGACAGTTATATATTTCTAACAGAGTGGTTGGCCTTTAGAATGGGTTGCCTTCAGATGTTGTAGAGGGAGTAAATTTATGAGAGTTTAAGAAAAAGCTTGATAAGTATATGAATGAAAAGAGCTGGATTTAAAATTGTTTTATTTTATTTTTTAATCATTTTAATTTAGTTTTGAGGATGGAACAGCCAAGATAGACCAACTGGTCCTATGTTGTCCCAAAATATCATATTATGTTACAAATGTAAGTTTACAGTCTCGGACACCATGGAAAGAATAGCACCACCCAGGCAAAGCTCAATATCAGGGGTGCAATCCCCAATGATGGCAAAAATACATATAAACAGTTTTAGATAATAAGAAGGTGAAACTGTTCACCCCAACAAGTGATTGAGGGTAGTCTGAAGCTGTTGCTCAATAAACCTCACATTTGACAACAGACAGGAAATCTGCAAATGATAATGATAGCATTGATCTTAATACTGAAAAGCACGACACTAAAGACACAGCCCTGTGGGACTCCATGTCCCTATCTTTCACACAGGAACTATGTTGAACCCTTACAGACTTGGAACAACCTGTCATTTAAAAAGTTATGAATAAAAATGGTCAAATGGCCACATATCCCACAGGAATGAAGATCACTTAATATTCTGAACCACCAAGTAGTATCATAAACCTTCTAAACAAGATGTTCCCCCTTGAAAAAGGTTTCATGTCTAATCAGGTGGTGTCCACAGTGGATTGCTGCCTGTAAGAAGTTGTTTGATTCAAGGAACCAAACAGGATGATTATTAACCATCTTCTCCAAAACCATAGACAGACAGCTAATCAAGAAAAAATGATAATTATAAGGAAACTTGGGCTTAGGTAAAGGGATAACTATAGATTTATACCATTCATATGGAAAATCCTCCTGCCAAATCTGGTTAAAAACAACAGTAGAATAGCAAGAGATAGATGGCACAGCATCTCAATGAATATCACCAGGTCTAACTGGTGTACAGCAATATTAAATTCCATCAACTATTAGACTGAAAAGAAAGTAACAATCATTAAGCCCATGATTTGAGGGCCAAGAAGAAAGGAAAGATATAGAAGTTATGGAATGGTGAGAAAAGCATAACAAGGGTGTCAGAAATATCCTTCAAATCAGTAACTTTCTGGCCATTGGATAGTGAAATCAGAAGGGGATGGAAAGCATACTTCCTATTGAACTTTCAAATCTTGTCTCAAATGACATGGAACTGGTGGTTGAAGAAATTCTGGAAGTGAACTTAAACCAAGATTCCTTCTGGTTTGGTCATTAACCTACTGAGCATGGGCACAAGCTTGCTGAAAAGCTATGTAGTTGTCAAGATTGGGATTTCTGTTGTAGATATCCCAGGCCCATTTCTGAGCCTTCCATGCCATATCCAATAGCAGTCACTGGTTCATCAGGAATGAGGACAGGATGGGAAACATGTCAAGATTTTAGGGATTGTATGGACAGCTGCCTCCTTACAATAATTAATAGTGGGAAGATTAACGACAAAAAGAATCAAGTTTTGAGAAAGTGATAAAGGAGAGTCAACCAACCTGCTCCAGTTTCTACCATGACACACAAGTTGGGTGACATTGACTGCAGCCAATCTCACTTAGTATCAAGGGAAAATTATCACTGCCTTGTGGGTCATTGTCCACCCTCCAGAAAGAAGAAAGTAAGAAAAACAAATGGACAGGTTAATAGCAGTAAAAGACTGACTAAATGTGTATTAAAATAAGCATATGAACTGGTATTGAAGAGAGAAAGGTTGTGATTCAAGAGAATACACTCCAGAACAAGTCCTTATATCACCATAGAGGACATTGTATCCATTAAAGTCTCCCAAGGTGAAGGAAGATGGCAACTGTTCAATAAGATCATCAAAGTCTGTTTGATAATGATCTTCTCCTGGTGACAGGTAAAGAGAACAAATAGTGGTAGTACAACCAAAGGAGACACAGATGGTAACAACCTCCATTGACATACGGAGTGGCACAGGAATCCTCTAAAGACAAGGTGGTAGAGCTCCCGACTTGATATGCTTACCACCATGGAATCCTCTAAAAACAAGAAGGTAGAGCTCCAGACTTGATATGCTTATCACCAAGGAATCCTCTAAAGACAAGGTGGTAGAGCTCCAGGCTTTATATGCTTACCACCAAGGAATCCTCTAAAGGCAA
>NW_013675466.1:10679-19729 GCF_000517525.1 Limulus polyphemus
GTGGTAGAGTCTCCCGACTTGATATGCTTACCACCATGGAATCCTCTAAAAACAAGAAGGTAGAGCTCCAGACTTATATGCTTATCACCAAGGAATCCTCTAAAGGACAAGGTGGTAGAGCTCCAGGCTTTATATGCTTACCACCAAGGAATCCTCTAAAGGCAAGGTGGTAGAGCTCCAGACTTGATATGCTTACCACCATGGAATCCTCTAAAGGCAAGGTGGTAGAGCTCCAGACTTGATATGCTTACCACCAAGGAATCCTCTAAAGACAAGGTGGTAGAGCTCCAGACTTGATATGCTTACCACCAAGGAATCCTCTAAAGACAAGGTGGTAGAGCTCCAGACTTGATATGCTTACCACCAAGGAATCCTCTAAAGACAAGGTGGTAGAGCTCCAGACTTGATATGCTTACCACCATGGAATCCTCTAAATTTGATGTCAAGTCTCCAGACTTTGATGAGTTTCTAACCAACATAAATTTTGTTAAGTGTACAAACTTAAGTGTACTATTTGATTAGATGTTTGGATTTTATTCATTTTAGTATTAACTATTTTTGTGAATGTGTATTTTATGATATTATTTCAGCTTAGAAAATCCACTATAGATCATACCACATGATGTAATAAATCATAAAAAAATATCAATTCCTGACATATGGAGAATTAAGACTCCTAGAACAGAAAAGTGTATGCAATTTAGGCTAAAGTAATTATGCTTCCAGTATCGAACTGTCCTAAAATCACAAATGTGCAAGTACAACCATCGTCTGTTATGCAGTTATTTATTGCTCTTAAGCCTATTTCACACCTGTCTCTTGGTACAGAATTCTTTATTAAACCACAACATCTATTTTGTGATTTTCAACGAACTATTCAATTGATACTCATGACCTACCAACATCGTATCCAAGAAAGAACTCAAAAATGTATGTAGAAACAAGACTTAACAATGATAATCAAAAGACGTGAATTACTACACAACATTACTGCAAGTTAAATTAACAGCAATTATTTCATAGAATTATATTTTATCAATTCTATTTTTTCCTAGTTAAATATATATACACACACAGTATATTTATAAACAAATATTTGAACACAAATACAAGTGTATGTTAGAATTCATTTTCAGGATACTTTATCAAGAGCACTATCCAGCTAAAGAGAGAAAGACAGAATAACAACCTCAGATTATCAGACTTTACACTTACTTTCCTACATTTCAGGATGTGGCTTTGGATTCGGCTTCTGGATACACGGTGTGCCTTGTTATAAGGGCAATTTACCATAGGGTCATCTCGAGTTTGAAATGTTGCCATCGCGACCTTCAGACCAAAAATTAAATAACATAATTAATTTAGAGTTTTATTTAGATTTTGTAATAATTCTACTTTTAATTTCATCCTTTGTTTTTCCAAGATAATTTTAAATACTGCATAGATGTTGCTCAGGTATATATTGAGTTTTCTACATCAATAAACATGCATGCTGTACGACATTTTACACTATATATAGACACACACACGTCAACTGGTTAACATCTATAGATATTTCTCTATTTGGGTTTATTATTGTGTGAGAAACTGTCGCATAAAATAACTCAAAATAAAAGATACAAAAACAAAAGTCTACTGCAAGAAACAAAGCAAACAAGCTGACAGAAGTACAACAAACTGTACAGACTACTAAAGCTCCACAAAGTAGGTAATAGATGAAGTAAACAGATGAAAAAAATCCCATGTAGTCCACTTAACTTACACCAAAACTGACCAGATCATACAAAACAACTACATTTTTTATCTTCCACAAGTTTAGTAAGCACTTACAGTAAGGTTCTGGTAATAAGAGTTCAATCATCGTCATGGCTAGTAGTCTATATCCTAGTAATGTACCCCTAGTTAATATAACATTGTCATGTACCCCCACAGTGGCACCATCAGCATTTCTTTGAGCTGCACCAACATATAGCTACTGTGCTGAACTGCTGCCCTGTACCCCCTGGAAGTAATTTTGTACCCCCAGTTAAGAACCACTGGTCTATATCATCACCCAACTTAATTGTTAATAAGTAATTTATTTTTTATAACTAGATACTAATTACTGTACTTCATATTATATCTTGGCTCCTAATCTGCTCCTATCTTCAGGGAAGTGCTGAGAAGGACTTTTCTGTGTTTATAGTAGTCAGAATGTGATACTGGTTGTTCTTTATGTAAATCTAATGTGCTAACCCCTTGACATCCCCCCCCCCCTCAACTGGTGTCTCAACCATTTAGCTAATGTTGAAGAGTATCCAGGTCTTACTGACTTCTGTGCTAGGTTGGGTGGATGTAGGAAGCTCCTTTTACCTTTCATTTTTTCTCACATGTGGTTCATAACGTATTATTTTAGTATCACTCCACGTTATTGTATGGTCTTCTCTAATATGAGGGGGCTTTCGTGAAAAGATCAGTGTTACAGTTTTATATGTCTATTATGCTTCTTAGTCCTAATTTTAGTTTCTACAGTGTATTGGAATTCACATGCCCAGGGGGATGACGTAAGCAGTGTTTTTCTTCTACATTTTATTTTATGTGGTTTGGTATGTATTAACTGCAATCATATAGCTCTGTGGTTTCTGAACACTTTTGAATTTAAGTTTACCTATTATTTATGTTTTGAGAGAGACCTGTGACACGAGGAAATAATGCTGCATGTACATAATTTATTCCTATTTTCATCAGTATCAAGTGCTCTGAGTATCCATTGTTATGGAGAGTTGTAATGATTTGTTTTTTCACCTTCTTAGTTTCTTAGGTATTACAAATCTTGTTTATTCTTGAAATTAAACAGTCTCTGACACCTCCTGTCTTTATAAATGTGGTGTGATGTGATTTATACAATGTAGTTCAGTTATCCACCCATACCTATAGGTTTCTCAAACTCTGGTGGTATGCAAGTTGTGTCTTTGTAATGCTTGTTTCAAGGAATGGAGATTCATCAGTTTCTATTTCCTTTGTGAATTGTATTGCAGAATGTTGCCTGTTCTGGTGGTACTCGAATTCTTGAATCCAATACAGTTGTACAACAGTAAGGTTTACATTTCAACTTTCTGAACTGTAAATTTTAAAGTTATTCTGAAATCTTTTTCTGATAGACTGCAAGTTATGTTTTCTGTAGTAGTAGCTACATTTAACCCTTTGACTGCATTCTCAAAAACTGTTAATTCTCCATCAAGAAATAACTTAATTTGACCTCTAATTACATTTCCAACTTGAAATGACCATAAAGTTTTCATATTTGACATTAAAATTTCTCAAAACAATATTAGTGTAAATTTAGATTTTCAACAAGAGAATGTGTAAAAATGGTTCTTCAATATATGACAGTAAAATTGACCAAAATATTTCAATAAGAAGCCAAGTGTATTCCAAAAATGAGTGAATTTATGTTGTTTTCTGTATGTGATAATATAAAAGTTTAAACAGCTTATGCATCTTGATAGAGTACATGGTCTTTGTTGTATTATTTATAGGGTTTCTGCTTATCTGTGTTTATTTTTAGCTGTTTTATACTTTTATGCACATATTTTAAAATTGTAGTTTCTTGATTTTTCCATTTAAATACTGTAATAAGTATCCTAATATACCATATATTCTCTACACATTTATCTTTTTGGACTAATAACAAATACAACACAGTTCTATTTATGTTAAAGCTTTGTAAGAGCAGCAAAATTTCATATGAAATTATAAAAAAGAGACTAAACATGTTCCTTTTCCTTCAGAGTAATATTCCAAGGCAATGTATTCATAAAAGTAGCTACAATTTGAATGTCCAGTAAACTTAATAACAAAAAGATCTCCCTGTTGCGTAACACTTCAACTAAGAAGATAAAGAAATAAATTAAGCCTATTGGATTGCCACTTTAAATGCCTTCAACCTTGCAGAATAACTCTAGATCCTGGAATCAGTGATCTTTAACCATTAATTAGTTCATTTTCAGAAAAATAATTATTTCTTTTTTTACTTTCTCACATTTGGTACGAATTCCCTATTTTTAACCATGATCTTTCTTAAGACTTATGTTCATTTTCTACATTCATTTTTTAATCTTTTTAGTTCTATCTAACATTTTTGTTTTAGTTGGTCTTCATATCACCTTTTCACTTTATTTTATCAACACTCAATATGGTTTCTTTTTTAGCATCTTCCACACAAACCAGCCTGGCATCTTAATGTAGGTGCCAAAAAAGAAAAAAAAACAAAACAAAGTCCCTCCGTGACCTTATCTGAGACCACATAAGTCAACATGAAGTTAACTTGTAAACGTAAATTAAAACAATGTAGCAATGAAATATACTTCTACATGTGTTTGTGAATGTGATGGTTTAAGTGTAGTGATTAAGCTAAACAACGGGTCCAGGTCAGATGAGGGAAGAACTTATTTGAAGATATCCCAGTCCATTTGATATACCAGCTGAATCAACTACTATTTTTTGTCAGTTCTTGAATAGTGGGCAGGTACCAGAAGATTGGAAGTTAGTTAATGTAACTTCTTTTTTTCAAGGGAGGTGATAAAAATTATCCCAGTAATTATAGACCCTTTAGTCTTGCATCAGTTGTGGTAAAAGTTTGGAAAGTCTGATAAAAGATGCTTTACAAAGTCATTTAACAAAGTTTAATTTTATTGGACAGTCAGGATAGTTTCTCTATAGGAACATCTTGCCTTACAAATCTTTTGACATTCTTTGAAAAGGTTACTGCTTATGTAGATGAGGGTAAGAGTGTAGATTTGGTGTATCTGGATTTTCAGAAAGTATTTGACAAGGTGCCACATAAATGGCTAGTAAAAAACTTATCCCTATAAGTGTGGGGCTAAGTTAGCAAATTGGATAGAAAAGTGGCTGGATGGAAGAGAGCAGAGGTTTGTTCAGTCAAGCTGGATTAATGTCTCAAGTGTGGTACATAGGGGACACAAATATAAATTTTGGCAGGGTAGGAGTCATCTTTACCTAATATAATATATTTTTCTAACAATTTTTCTATTTTGGCCTTTGGAATAAGTTGCCTTTAGATGTTGTGGAGGCAGTAAATTTAAGTGAGTTTAAGAGAAAGTTTGATATATAAATGATAAAGGCTGGCTTTAAGATTTCTTTAAATTTATTTATTAATAGCTTTAGTTTAGTTTAGAGGATAGAACAGCTGAGATGGATGAATAGGTCTTATGTTGTCCCAAAATGTTATGTTAAAAATCATTAAAATGGCTTCAAAATGATTTCAAACATTTAATGACATTCCAGTTAAAGCAGTTTGATCAGAGTTACTCAAGGTCAAAAAAGGTCAAGAGAACCAAAATAGTCAGATACATTAAATGGAGTAGGTAGGAAATTTACCCAGCACCTTATCTCCACTGAAAACACTGTGTAAGTACATATTAATAGACATATTTATTGTTGGGTGTTCTGAAATAGTTATGTAAAATGTTTACTACTGATTACATGATCTATTCACATATCTTCTTTTGATCTCTCTGTCTCTCTCTACAAATACTGCATAATATTTTTGAATTAGTGAGAATAATGCCCCACGAGGGACAGTTTATTTGGGAAAGCTAAACCTCTCCAAGTTCTTAAACACACCACCCCGGGATCTATGTGAATAAATCTAGAAAACAGTGTTTGTGCACAGACTTTTGAAAAGTTTTCAGTGGCAAAATTAATGGTAATAACAGAATGGATTAATTATGAAGCACAATATTTTTAACCTTTAAACTCTTAACTTATGTTAGATGGTTATATTTACGTAAATGCAAAGACAAATGTTCGAAGAGGAATACAGTAATTGCAGAAAACTTGCAAAAATAAATAATGAAGGAACAGTTAAATTTTTGTCTTGGGTACTTCCTTGCCAGTTTATACCATTAAAATTATTCTAGGAATAACAAAAATAGCCATTCCACTTGCTTCAATTACTATATAGCCCACACAGATTGGTAAAATCACATTCGTCAATACATAACTAAATAAAACTAGTACTAGTAGTAGCAGACAGTTACATTAAATTCAACACATCTTGGCTGAATCTAGAACTCAGTAGTAGTACATTAACACCAGATTGTGCATTTAGAGATCTATTAATAAACTCCAAAGCGTTAAACAATATCGTCGTAACAAATGTTTTAATTAATCTTACCTTCTGTTCCAAGCAGTCACGACTACTGACAAATTGGGCTTAACACAAGTACACAGTCTACGTCCCCAACCTTCGTAATGACTCAATAATCTTTCATAAAAAAATTCGGCCTCCACTATTTAAGCATATGGCATGTAATGGTGATGTAAGATAGCGCTAGTGCAAAAGCAAAACAATATTTGTTACGAATAAATAAAACAACCGTATACTCAAGAGAATTTTTCAAATTATTTTATTTGCTCAACATTTCGGCTTACGTCTTAATCAGGAGTATACATTTTCTCAAATTAAAACCGTTATATCCTAAGAATTAAACCACGCACAAAAGCATATAATTCCTGTTATTACAAAGCTCGTGGCACGTAAATAAACAATAAGAGTTATTGCCATAAAAAGTAAGAATATCTTCAAGAAATTTAGTTAAATTTAAGAGAAGGACAATCCATTGTATTTACTCATTGTTGGTTTATATTTTTCTTTAAGAAGTGATTCCATAATTTTCCGACCTAAAAAACGTCGGATTCTGTGAGAATTTAAAGTTATCAGGCTATACTCGTACATCTTTGTGTTACTATCTGCTTGTTTTTTAATTCCCGGTTAAAATTCTTTTCGAGAATCTTCAGCGATACAAGAACTTTCTTGGTTAAACCAGTTTATTCTTCGTTGATACAAACTTTTAGCAGTAATTTCACAATCAGTACGTTTCTCGTCACTTTAAACTTAACTACTTTAATAATACGCGCTATAAATCCCAGCGATTCACAATCTCGATAACAAAACACACACTAGTTCGAAAAAGAATCGTATAATATAAACGTATTTATTATTGAACAAAGGAAAGATACTTCATATCAATGAATGCTTTATTTTGAGCATGGATATGACTTTTATAAAAACAATAACAATAACAAATATTCATCAAACAAAGTAGTTAATAAGTAAATCAGCTGAGCAACATACACTGTTTGTCTGTGAACAATAATAACAATACAAAATGTATATGTAAGCTTCTCGGTTCCATATTATAAAGAACAATTTAAACCTTCATGACGCTACTTACGTAACATGATAATACAAAGGAGTTTTAAAGGCCTAAGTTATACTGTGGGATTTCTTAGAATCAAATGACGTATCTATGTGAAGAAGTCTTCCAAGTAATATTTAAAGTACTAGTAAACAAACGTAGTATACCATGGTTTGGATTTCTGATGCTAATGTTTTTTTAAGCTATCATACAGTGTATCATTGAGTCGCTATAATTTGTGGTTGACCTTCTTTAACTATTGAACAAATATTTAATACATATTCTCTTTCTTAACGAGAGGCGTGACAATTTACGCTTGCGTCATTGTGACGTTGGTTTTTACAACAAACTTAATGAATGTCTGTAATGCAGCGTGTAATTGATATATTGACTATGCGGCATAGCTCACACCAGTGCCAGTAACCTGCCAGAATCAGTATGCTTTGCAGAATGTGAGTAATTTACGTTTAGTATGCCAATTACAGGAACTTGTTTGTTTGTTTGTAATTAAGCACAAAGCTACACAATGGGCTATCTGTGCTCTGCCCACCACGGGTATCGAAACCCGGATTCTAGCGTTGTAAGTCAGCAGACATACCGTTGTGCCACTGGGGTGGGGGGCTTACAGGAAATGCTGGTTTCGCAATATATTTAATGTTTGTATTTTTGTTAACAAATATAATAATAAAAAATATTCATTGTGGTAAAGGAAATAATAATTTGATCTAAGTAAGAGTTTTTTCTTCTTCCCGATTTGTAAAAAATTCTTACGTGATAGGAAAAAATGATTATTATTTTCGAAATTTACGTAGCTGAATTATAGAAAGTCCGTTATTAAAACCAAAACAACTTTTATGAAGTTAAAATTTGCAGGCCTGTATAATCGCAGTTAACAATAGCACACGAAATATTCTATATATTATATCTCTCTCTTAGAGCGAAAGATACGTAATGAGCTATTTGCACATAGTACAAAGGTGGAATCGAACCCTGGATTTTAGCGTTGTAAGTCCGTAAAGTTAACGCTGACCCGGCAGCGTATGTTTACAAAATAAATCATATTCTTTCAATGTTGCATTAAAGTTGCATCTAGTCTTAAGCGTTGCATGCTAATATGATGCTCACAGTCAGCAAAAAGAACTGTATTCATTGTTAAATGTGAACAAGCCTATTTCACAATAACGTTTAACGTATTTGATATTGCGTTTTGATATAGTTTAATATCTTAACTAAAGAATATAATTTAGCCAGTATGGAAAAAGGAGATTGTTGTTAATCAAATTTAGGAGTAACTTACACATTGAAATGCATAGTAATGATATTAGTTGCAGTTGCAATACTTATACCACACAGGGCTAGTTTCCTCTCCGTAATCCCTAAAAGTTGTGATCTTGGTTTACAGCTTGCTTTTCCGGTAAAGCGTGTTGAAGTTTGTATTGTACGACTTTAGAATTCTGGATTTTTTTTTCTAGTTGTCAAGACATTTAAGAAAGATAATTTTAAGAAAGATAATTTTTCTTTGAAAAACTGGATGCTGTTATTTTGGCTATTTAGTTCTGTTGTGGTATTCTCAGATTAATTTTAATTTTTAGTTGAGAATAGGAACAGCGACAGCTGGTAGAAAATGTAACACGTAGTTAAACCAAATTTATGACCTGACTGAATTGAAGGAATGAGATTGAATGTAAGTTAAAAGAAAATGTAAAACCAATGCTTGATTTGCATGTATTACAATATAGAGTGTAGCCCACTGTAAGAAGAACTGTGGACGACAGTTCCCTCTCAAAGGAGAGAGAGATATATATCAGATAAAAAAATGGCCCGGCATAGCCAGGTGGTTAGGGCGCT
>NW_013675467.1:0-4341 GCF_000517525.1 Limulus polyphemus
CGAATAAAAATGTAGTTGGCGAGGTTAGCCAAAAGTGGCGCATGGCAACAGGCTTTGGCCCAGGACATTTCAGTTGGAACGAAATGAACAACAGAACAAATGACACTGCTGAAGACATGTCACCTGAAAAAGCCACTGTCGAAGAAGAAACTCTACCCGGTTTAGAGAAGGGAAACAGTGAAGTCGTTAATGAAATTACTATCACTGATGTGACTGCTACCGATAATGGGACATTTCCTGATGGAGCAGATGAATATCACGTGAATCAGAAGCCAATGAAACGGAGACCAGTAAAAAAAAGAAGAAATGTCCTGTAAAATTAATAGACTTTGTTGTATTTTAATTTTGTGTTTGTAAATTCTGTACATTTAAATAAGTTATTGTTAATTTTCTATTGGTTTAATGTAAGTGGCTATTTTTCGGGATGAACAATACTAAGGAGAGAGTAGTGTTACGACAGCGGAAGTCACGTGACGTTGGTGACACGTGATGAACTTCTCGAATGATCATGAATGATCGAGGAGGCCCGAGTGTATTCGAGACAGCCCATTCGTTGGGATACAAGCCTGGCAGAGAAAGCCTGCGGAAATGAATGAAGAGATTTTCGGGTAATTTACGATGCTGTTTTGCACTCGTAGAAAGCGAATTTATCGAGGTTGTGAATCGCTGTGATTTATAGCGTGTATTATAAAAGTAGTTAAGTTTAAAGTGACGAGAAGCATACTGACTGTGGAATTACAGTGTACTAAAAGTTTGTATCGAAGAAGAATAACCTGGTTCAATCAAGAAAGTATCGCTGAAGTTCCTCGGAAAGAATTTCTACCGGAAATTAACAAACAAGTAGATACGTAACAAATTGGTGTCAGAGAGTGTGACGGAAAAAGAAAAAAAAAGAAGATGGAAACGAGAAAAAATACACTTGTGTATTTTACAATGTAATAATACAATGTCGTAAATTACACTTGTGTATTTTACATGCTAGTAATACAATGTGATAAACTATATTTGTGTATGTTACAAGGTAATGTAACAATGTGATAAACTATATTTATGTATGTTAAAAGGTAATATAACAATATGGTAAACTACACTTCTGTATGTTACAAGGTAATATAACAAAGTGATAAACTACACTTGTGTATTTTACACGGTTACTACATGTAGTTACGATGTGGTAATACTCCTACTTCTACCCTTATTTATAACTAAAAACCACAAAAATACTTTGAAGTTGTTCGGTGTTTCAACCACCAGATAACCAATGTTTTAAAATGTAAGTTTTTATCACCGTGTTCCTGCATACTTAAGGTTTTTTATTCTCATGTATAAGGACTACCGAACATAGTACCTTTTTTTACTATAAACTAATTACTTATTGCTCTTTTTATTATCGATATACTTAAACTGTAGTTTTATTTTCATCTTAATTATAAAACAATAAACATGTTAGTTATAAATACGCTGTAAGACGGTATGTTATATTTAACTGAATGGTTCCGTCTGCTGCCGTTTTCCCCATCGTCAAGTGATCGCAATGCTCACATTTCATTATGTTGTTCTCTAATTGGCTGATGAACCATTGTCAAGTGATCGCAATGCTCACATTTCATTATGCTGTTCTCTAATTGGTTGATGAACCATCGTCAAGTGATCGCAATGCTTTGATGTCATTAAGCTATTCTTTAATTGGCTGATAAACCATCGTCAATTGATCGCAATGCTCACATTTCATTATGCTGTTCTGTAATTGGCTGATGAACCATCGTCAAGTGATCGCAATGCTCTCATGTCATTATGAAGTGTTTTTATTAAAATTGAACAATTAGATATTTTGTTTCATGAAGCGTACAGATATTTTTTATTATAATAATTGACCAATTAGAAATTTTGTTACATGAAGTGTACAAATGTATTTATTATAATTGACCAATTAGATATTTTGTTACATGAAGCGTACATTTTTTTATTATAATAATTGACCAATTAGATATTTTGTTACATGAAGCATACGTATGTTTTTCATTATAACATTGATCAATTAGATATTTTGTTTAGGAAGTGTACAGATATATGTGAGATGAACAATTTTACATTTCGATGAAATAGAAGGTAGTTGCAACTTGTAATGTCATTGGATATTTGCAAGACGAGTTTCAGTCTCACCTGAGAAGACACAATGATCCAGTTTTAATGTTGCAACTAGTTAACAACAGCCAAACCAAGCAATTGGTTTCAGTGGTGCACTGCACTTTATACGAAACATCGCTGAGAAGGATTCTCAGAAACACGAGTTTACCATTATAGTAATCGAACCTAGAACTAACGTATTTCAAGAGAACTGAGTTTGTACACTCATCAGCATAAGAAAGGTTTTAGTGTTTTAAAGAAGTAGTTACCAAAACTGATATGTCGCTACAAACATTTTGTTTCTGTGTTACCTACCGAATTTATTAAGGGCGCTCTATTTTTATTTTTATTTTGAACCAATTTACTAATGTCAACTAAACAAAAACTGTAGAACATATAATTTGAAACAGCATTTATTTCTTGTTGAATTTTGCGCAAAGGTACTTGAGAGTTATCTGCACTCATTTTAAAGTGATTGATTAGAGAGAAAGCAGCTAGTCAACACCACCCATCGCCAACTCTTGGGTTAGTCTGATTAGATGGTGGGATTTAATATTTTCTTTTTTATGCGGCAAAGTGGTGAGAACCATAGAAATTCAGATTCACTACCCGATACACTGACCACGGGGCAGCGTTCGGCCATATAGTTTTGCTCGTGGACTGAGCGACCAAATCAGAAATCGCTAGAGTTCAGGTATAGCCATTTCTACTTGTGAACTACTGACCAAAGGGAGGGCAGTCATTAAACAACACTCGCCGCCGCGAGGAATTTGTCAGGCTTTTTGCACCGAATAATATGATCTACTATCAGTTTTCTGTTTATAAAACGTCCACAGCTGAAAGTGCAAAGTGTGTTTGGAAGCATCGAGGCTCGAGCTCCGATTCGCAGCTAGGCACATTAGAATTGGGCCACACCCGGCCCAAGTTAGGCCAGACAACAGTGAATGTTTTAATTTATTCTAAATGAAATATAATATCGACCATTTTTATGTTTATGAAACTTTTTTCTTCTGATTTTTATATATTTATTATCTGTAAAGTTTATCTATTACCTAGGAAATCCCCTTTTAAAGCTTAAATTACTGTGTTTCATTTATCTTGTAATCAGATTTTAGGTTAAATAACGAGCAGAATAAACATTCACGAGTCGTCTTTGATTGAATGTGATTAGATAAATAAAATGTTCGTACACAATGCCCTGCTAATTCTTTAACGTCTTTTGTTTAACGATTTATTCAGTCCCCTTAGGGCAATGTTCCAAATTTACTTCGGCAAGATCTTGATCCAAACATGATCATGATAAAAATATGATAATATAGGACGTACCACTCCTGTAATGCTGTTGCCTACTGTGAAAGAGTAAGTAAAAATATTTCAGTTATTATTAAGCCTATATTATTTTTTCTTCTTTATTCGGTGACCCGTTATACCTCAATTGCGCATGCTTGACTTGATCAGACCAAACTGCAGTTTGTGAAGAAAAAAAAACATTAGTGAACAACAGCAACAAGAAAACTTATTAACGTTGTCCTGGTCTTTCTTGGTAGCTGCTTTAAATTCAGAAAACTATGCACGAGAAGCTAAACCAGGGAGTTGTCCACATAACAGAAAGAGGACGTAGCCCCAGGTCTTTCAGGTGATGTTTTACATATAACTTGAGATAAACGTGATAAGACTGAACCTCCTGTAACACTTGCATAGGATATCACAGCTTTGTAACAGTTGTAGAGGAAATGATATCACAGCTTTGTAACATTTGCAGAGGAAAGGTTATCACAGCTTTGTAACATTTGCAGAGGAAAGGTTATCACAGCTTTGTAACATTTGCAGAGGAAAGGTTATCACAGCTTTGTAACATTTGCAGAGGAAAGGTTATCACAGCTTTGTAACATTTGCAAAATGATTCACCAGTTTAAGAGGCTAAATTTGTAATTGCTATATTTATATTTTTTATTTTGTTTTTAGAACGACTTGAAATCTTCGTGACTAAGGATAATCGCTTAACGTGGTATCTGTGGTTATCTGTGTAATAACAAGTAAATCACTTAACGTCGTATCTGTGGTTTTCTGTGTGACAAGTAAATCACTTAACGTCGTATCTTTCATTATCTGTATGACAGGTAAATTATTACCATCGTATCTACGGTTATCTGTATGACAAGTAAATCACTTAACGTCGTATCTATGGTTATTTGTGTGACAAGTAAATAACTT
>NW_013675467.1:5090-20137 GCF_000517525.1 Limulus polyphemus
TCGTATCTTTCATTATCTGTATGACAAGTAAATCACTTAACGTCGTATCTATGGTTATTTGTGTGACAGGTAAATTATTACCATCGTATCTATGGTTATCTGTGTGACAAGTAAATCACTTAACGTCGTATCTATGGTTATTTGTGTGACAAGTAAATCATTTAATGTTACATTTAAAGTGACCTGCATTTGATGGAAATCAGTTAGCAGAAATATATGATGATATTTAACTTTTGTGCGTTTGTATTAAGTTGATCCCCAATATATGGTTATGTTAGTGTGAGTGTGTTTGGAGGGGGATCTATATTAACGACGTGTGTGAAGAAGGGAATCTATATTAACTGTGTAAGTGTGGAATCTCCTACCGTGGGACCTATATTACCTGTGTCTGTGTGTGTCTCCTAGTGTCTATATTAATATCTATATTTTCCGTGTGTGGGTCATCGAATCATCATCAAGTTAATGATCTTACACTTAATGTATAATATCGATTGATCTTAATATAGCTGATACTAACTAGACATTTAAATAGTTGACTTAATTAATGAACTAATGCAAAAAAAAACCAACAAAACAGAATGTCTAAATAAACAACCACTGCTACAACTGACACATTATTCATTGTTATAATTTCAACTTCTGAAGAGTGCTCGAATTGTAACTATTTGTAACAATTATAATGAAAGTATACATTATACTAGCTTGTTCTCTAATAATGTAGTTTTAAAACCGTGTTCCGTGGAACCCCAGGGTTCCGCAAAAGATCATGAAGGGTTCCCCACAAAGAGAAGAGGTAATGGCGGTATTTCAGTTATTGAGTGTTAACCCCTAGGAGACTAAATGTAAAAATCACGAGTAATTTGATATTCAGTCTTCTTCACACAGTTTATGAAGTTGGTCACTTTCATCTAGGCTAGACATTAAGGGTTGGAGTTCCGTGACGTAAGGAATAAATAAAGAAAGTTTCATTGCTTCGTAAGTTTTGAAGATCATTGTTTTAATATACATATAGATATAAAATTAATTTAACTACTTTATTGATCAGTTAATAATTTAATGGAATTAAGATTTAACAATAACTTTTGATGAAACAAGAATTAAGAGTAAATTAAAAATTAATTTATAAATAGTTGATGGAGATTATATTAAAACCCAGGGAGAATCAGTAGGACTATAGCTGTACACGTGAGCCTCCATGGAGGCTAAATCAGTCACTGAAGCCCCATTCCCAAAACGTTCCCCATGCATATGGCTTTGATACCGAGGGAGACTAAACTTGAACACGCCCTCTGGAACGTTCTTTTTAATTTCTCCATTGGCGTTGCTTTAGGCCGCAAATGTTAGTACTTCAGAGCAATGGACTGTCCACTCTATATTCAGAAGCGACAAGGGGGTGGGGACAAGTCAACCGCCTCTCCCCTGAGCTTTACCATTCAAGCTGGTTTAACAATTACATGAAAATTCCGTCTTCTTTGTTCCACCCTCCCATGCCTTTTGTGAACCATATTTTGAGCTTCTCTTGAAATATTTTAACACAACTCCCAAACATCACTTCTCACAAATAAACCGTGAATAGTTCACATCTAATATGTGTTTCCTGCATCAAAATTATTTTATTGGTCGAACGAAATAAACCAGTGTATCCACAAATTACAGTACAAACGATTGTTTCAATACAATTCCAAGATAAAATATAGGCGCGTCGTAAATCTTTTGAAATCTACTTTCCGAAAACAAATTACGAATTGTAGTCACCTGCCTTACACAGTTTCGTTGTTTATAGATATGCATTCTAATTTCTCATTCTATGCCTAAGTCGATCCTTTACTTCTTCAGCAAAGTGTGAATGATATATGGTTTGATTTCGTACCACTGGATATATATAGTGATATAGTCGTGTGGCCTTTGTATCATTAACAAAAACAGCTCAGCCCCACACCAGTGGCTCAGCGGTGAGTCTGAAGACTTATAACGCTAAAAACCGGGTTTAGATACCCGTGTTGGGAAAAGCACAGATAGTCCATTGTTTACCTTTTTCACTTAACAACGAAACCAAAACAAAGACAAAGTAAAATGTTCTGTCGATTAACATTTTGAATAAAATGAAAATATTTTACTCTAGTGTCTATCGTGTTAATTTTGATTAAGGGATAAAAATTGTATAGCCGAATAATTCTTTAATCATAGCCTCCAACTCAATTACTTACTGGAATTGGCCAATCACATTGCAGTGTCTTTCTTGTGAAGCTTTAAGAATAAAGTAGCGTTACTGTTATGTGTCTTATCTTTTTTTGTTTACTTATTACGAATGAACTTTATAAATATGTAGAAGATTATTCTCATTTTGTGAATAAACGACTTTTATGGCGCATTGCGAACGTCATATGTAACATCTATATATATTTTGGATGATGGCGACCATTCGACATTACATTGTTGTCACGGGTTGTTTAGGGCTGAACGATATTAAACAGTAGTTTTGAAGATAAACACAACAAGATTGTTAAACGATGTAGAGTAAAATATAGAACAACTGTTTATGTATTTGTTTGTTTTTTGGCGCAAAGCTACATGATGTTCTGTCTACTCTTTTTCCACTGCGGGAACCGAACCTCGAGTTTTTGCGTTGTTAGTCTGCTGACCCACCGGAAAAAAATTAATATCTCTGCTATAACAAAATATCTTGCAAATCAGAATGTCTGGGACAGTAATGTGCTAAACAAACACAACCCAAGCTAACCCGGTACAACGCCCTCCTTGATCCATACATCAATTTAAAGTTGCCAAAGGCTCAATGACCAAACCTTCATAATAATCTAGCCACACCTCAAAATCAACAATTCATTTAACGAAAAAAAAAACATAGCTGAATAAACAAACTGGAACCATAGCAGTCCCATTCTATCACATATCTGTCAAGTTCTCCGATGCAGGTCTAAATAAGTTGTTATGCCATTGACCTACCTAAACATGACAGGGTAATCGATTGGAGGTCCTGTTCAAAATGTATATACTCTAAGCTTGACCTCACCTAAATTTGCAGAAGGTTACAATGGTTATTACGTAATCGTAGACATTAGGTTGAGATTGGTCAACAATATACAAAGTGGTACCAAAAAAAAAGCGCGTGATCTGGGATATCGTACTTTAGCTCTCATTATAAATACCTCTAATTCAAATATAAAAGTTATTTTTAATGATTTTATTGTTATTGTTTTTACTGTGAGAATGACCAGCAAAGTGAAATAACGCCACCAGCTAACTGCTTCTTAAAAAATCGAAAACAACGATTCCGATATGCAATACGTAGGGGAAAACTATTACACTGATCGTCACAAATATAGGCATGTGACGTAACTCTGAATCGTTTCAAACAATGACATCAAGATGACGTCTTGTTATTTGATGGAGGGGTTTTTGTGACAATTAAAACCTAGTTAATAAACGTTCTTATTATCTGTGTTGAACCATTGTCGAATCAATGGTGACGTTTCCAACAAGTTCGTTTGTTTGTATTTAAGCACATTGAAACACAACGAACTATCTGTACTGTGCCCACCACTGGCATCGAAACCCGATTTGTAATGTTATAAGCCTTCACGCTTACCGCTGAGCCACTGGGGGAGGAGAGGGCATTTCTAACAAGTGCCAACGGATTTTGAAAACTCAGAAGGATCCTAATACTTTGTAGAAAGTTAATAATTATAAGACATGATAATTAACTTACGTGTCCTATCGATACAGTAGCTTCAAACGTCTAGGTTGATTACGTGAGGTTAAAATTAAATAATCACAGCTAACCTTTACTCTAAATTATTAAAAAAAAAGATTGGTAATTTACTTATTTTGTTCGTACATTATCGTTCTTGATATCTATACGTGGTCAGTACACAGAGAGAGATGTTTTTATGTCAACTTTAATGGGACTAAAACCAACTTATTCATGGATAGGGTAAGGTGGTAATTTTGATATCTTACTTGGTAAATGTATAAATGTTACGAGACTTATTTACAAGTTCCAAGCTCTGTTGTTGATTTTCAACGAAATCCAATCACGTATGCGGCCATAAGAAACATCTATATCTATGTAGTATATACAAATATGCATATAACAACTACTATAGTAATGAAAATCTATGGTGGCATGATGTTCCATAACAAAACAACAACAACAACAAAATAACAGGTACGTCAAACTATTAAATTAATTTAAAAAAACACGAGCAAAACGTAGTGATTTATTATTTTTTAACCTCGCTTTTAACTGTTTTTAACTCTTTTTTTATAAAACAAAAGTAAACAATAAAACTAAAGGTTCGATCGCCGCGTTGAGCACAGCCCACATAGTCCATTGTGTAACTTTGCCCTAAAACAACCAAAACTAAAATTTATATGAATCGCACGTTTCAGACTTCAGCCTACCACTCTAGTGGGCATCAAAGAAACCTATAAAATGTTATTATGTATAGGGCAACGGATCGTCTATTGAACATAATCTTATTTCGCTTCTATGCGTTATCCTTTCTTCCTGTATTAATGAATACGTACAAGTAGAACCTGAAATACTGGCGTCTTTCATTCCACGTACACTAACTAGGTTTTTGTCTTTTATCGATCAAAGAATAATACCGATTACTACCATCTACAGTCTTTCTATACCTACATAACGTTTTAAAATGTGTAAGTTTCCTTTGTTAACTGTTCCGTAGTACCTAAAGACATTCTCCAATTCTGACGTTTCACGTACGTATCGATATCCTACAAATTTGTCATTCTGAACAAAACTCGATATATACGATAACCTATGAAAGTAACGGGTTGAGCATAATGAAATGGTTTTATTTTGTGATTCGATAAAACATTGGTCTGTTTTTTTTTCAGTCTAAGTGTGTAGTTGTTCCCAAAAATTGGAAACACTATACTATACTTATAAATCGTTGTTTGTCAATTTAACATTACATTAGCATAATGTGTTTCTATACGCAAGAACCTAGGAACGTCTTAGGTATATTTTACATTCCATTTTCGTTTTCACAGCGCAAAAGAAAAGTCCAACCACGTGTCACATTAAACTACAGGAGCTTATTACTTCAAAAGTTCTACATTAAAAATAGAGATTTTTTTTTTTTTTTAAAACGTCGCTGGTTCTTTTCAGTTAATTATCCTAAACATTCAGAAAGAAATTTACAACAAAAGTTGGTAATGTTTCTGCAGTTTAGATTATAGTAATCATTTGTATCAAATTTTGAAGTTGAATATCATCTGTGAGAAGAATCTGTGAAGTTTCTGAAGATAAATACGATCTTTAAAAAGGATCAGTAAAACTTCTGAAGAATAAGGTGATCTGTGAAAAGAATCTTTCGAGTTCTAAGTGCCATATGTGGAAACAGTTTATCGTGTTCCTGACCATGACCGCCATCCGTAAAAATGGTCTGTCTTGATTCTGAAGGTGATCAACTACTGTAGAAGTGATCTATGAAAATATTGAAGACGGGCATCATTTACAGAAACTACCTTTAAAATCCTTGAAAGTGATAATCACATGTAGAATTATCTATCAACTTTCAAAAGATAAGAATCTGTCAAATCCATAAGATGCAATTTCTCTTCCCCACAAAAGAAAAGACTTATACAATTAAAAAATATTGTTAATACATATACAAAAATAGTATATTTCTTAAGGTGAAAGGCACCAGGTTATAGTACTTCAACAATGTCATTGACACAATGTCATTGACACAAATACCAGCTTATAGTTCTTCAACAATGTCATTGATACAAAGACCTGCTTATAGTCCTTCAACAATGTCGTTGACACAAACACCAGTTTGTAGTGACACAAACTATAAAAGATACGGTCATTGACACAAACACCAGCTTATAGTCCTTCAACAATGTCATTGATACAAACACCAGCTTATGGTCCTTCAACAATGTCATTGATACAAACACCAGCTTATAGTCGTTCAACAATGTCACTGACACAAAAACAGCTTATAGTACTTCGACAATGTCATTCACACAAACACCAGCTTATGGTCCTTCAACAATGTCATTCACACAAACACCAGCTTCTGGTTCTTCAACAATGTCATTCACACACACAACAGCTTATAGTCCTTCAACAATGTCATTCACACAAACACCAGCTTATAGTACTTCGACAATGTCATTGATACAAACACCAGATTATAGTTCTTCAACAATGTCATTGATACAAACACCAGCTTATAGTCGTTCAACAATGACACTGACACAAACACCAGGTTATAGTACTTCAACAATGTCATTGACACAAACACCAGGTTATAGTACTTCAACAATGTTTGTGTGAATGACATTGTTGAAGGACTATAAGCTGTTGTGTGTGTGAATGACATTGTTGAAGAACCAGAAGCTGGTGTTTGTGTGAATGACATTGTTGAAGGACCATAAGCTGGTGTTTGTGTGAATGACATTGTTGAAGGACTATAAGGTGGTTAATGTTCACGGAATTTATAATCAGTGTTGACAACTACAAACCGTGTGAATATCAGACATTCTATAATTTTTATCGTTCTTGTTGAGTTTAATACAAAACTAATCCTGATTACATGGTGATAGGTTGAGAAATAAAGCGCAATTATCCTAGAAAGTTTTCCTACTCGTATTTCAAGTTCTAGTTAAATGGTAAATGATAAAGCGACTTAAGCGTTTGTTTGGATTTCACTTCGAACCACGAGCTCTCTGTAAGACGAGTAGGCATGATTAACAACAACAGATCTAAGCTGTACATCATCAGACGAATTTACCTATTACAGAAAACAATAAATCAGTTTTAGCAGACTAAGCCACTGGTTAATATCGAACCCACCAGGTAGCTGCACTTCCCTCCAGGAGGTGGCGTGGGTGCAACATCAGGTCGTAGGCAGGGGAACTTCCGGTTCCTATTACAATGTATCCGATACTTAACATCTGTTTTCATAACCATTGTGCGTTTTCATTATTCGTTGAACAAATGTTAATTGAATGCAAACTGTTGCGGTGTAGGCTTTGCTGCCCACTCAACCCTGCAGTACTCGCCCACATTGGATTCCTAACTATATAGAAGCCTGGACGTGACTGGGAAATAGAACAAGACCAGGAAACGAAGGGCGGGGCTCTGGCCTCATATCATCAAGTAGTAATTGTAATTATCATACTAGGTTGACCGATAGAAAACAAAGTCTGACTGGTGATGTAAGGAATATATCCAGTTTAGGGGGTGAGCGGGGACATATAAGCCGCCCACTTTGCCTAAGCATGTAAAAGCATGCTAGGTATAAAAAAGCCACACAAAACGACCTGAACTCCCATGCTGTGTATTTGTGGTTCTGTCACGTGCACACAGTGGTAGACCGCTTGGCGTCAGTTTTACAATATTGTTCATACCGCATGTGCTGCAAAGAAACTATATTTAAAAGGTAATCTGTCCTTAACACACACACTCTATTTTCACTGTACCATGGGAACTGTTCAAGGCTTAAGTTGTGGAAGCTAGATTATAATTACACAATTGTTTTTAACAAATGCTGTCTAATCTCTATTTATGGATACAAGAAGACCAAAAAATCTAGTTGGGCAGAATTACCGATAAATTATTCCACCTGTGATATGTAAATACATAAACGTGCTAACCTGAAGTGTAGTGGTAATTAATACAATTAATACATATAAATGGTGATAAAGGAAACGATAATTAGATAAGTAGACTTAATTATAAGAACTTGAGAGTAAAAATAAAACGAAAGTAATGATATGTCGACTAGGCCTTTCGTTCAATACCAGGGCTCATTAGGCCGGCCGGGATACGACGGGCAAGGAAGTGGTCGATAGGCTATTTATATCAATGAATTGAACATCAGAGTCCACTAAACTTTACTGTTTGAAATTAGATGACAGATAGGGAGATGAAGTAATTCGTCTTAAGTCTCTATTGATTCCATTTTCTGGTCCTGTGTTTGATATTTTTATTTGTAGGGCTTAGACTCTCGATCAGGAACTGTAGCACTTTCCTAAGGTCCAAAACACTAGTCCATGCTAGTTCAAGGTGGCTGAGTGTACAAGGGTGCTGATATTTGCAGGTGTGTCTAAAGTCAAACCTTTAACGGCCTTTTTTGTCTCACTGACATGTTCATTACCACATTTAAACTTAACTTCATACACTACAACTTTCTGCTCACAGTTAAATATGTTTACTGTTCTTAAAAATATATTTAAAAGTTCTACATTTTTCGAACATATTTCGAATTTTGTGTTTGCCACAGTCTTGTACGAGTAATAAACACTCTTGTACTTGTAATAAGAACAGTCGTGGGATGTTTCTCACTTCGTAGGCTGTTTTTCACTTTTGGATTTTTGGAGGAGTAACAGTGATTTTGTTTTTTGGAAATCGTGGTGTAGATTTTTAAGAATAGAATTGAGAAACTTGATATCACAAGTTTCAATACCACTTTTATTCGACAGCTTGAGATACCATGTTTGACTGATTGAGGAGTTGTAGCTTAGATAATTGTTGCTTTTCGTTCTTTTGTATAACGTTTGGTGAGAATATTGTCGTTATTTGTAGCTGAGATAATTGTTGCCTTTCTTTGTTTTCTGTAAGTGTTGGTGAGAAGTTTGTGGTTATTTGTAGCTGAGATAGTTGTTGCTTTTCGTGATTTTTTCTGTAATTTTTGGTGAGAAGATTGTGATTTGTTATAACTGAGACGACTGTTGCTTTTCTTTGTTGTTTTCTATACGTTTTGGTGAGAATATTTTGGTTATTTGTAGCTGAGTTAGTTGTTGCTTTTCGTGATTTTTTTTTGTAATTTTGGTGAGAAGATTGTGATTAGTTGTAGCTGAGATAAATGTTGTTTTTCGTGGTTTTTTTCTGTAATTTTTAATGAGAAGATTGTGGTTATTTGTAGCTGAGATAATCGTTGCCTTTCCTTATTTTCTATAGGTTTTGGTGAGAAATTGTAATTATTTCTAACAGAGATAATTCTTGATTTTCGTTGTTTATTTCTGTAAGTTATGGTGAGAATATTATGGATATTTGTAGCTGAGATAATTGTTGCTTTTCGTTGTTTTTTTCTGACAGTTTTGGTGAGAAGATTGTGGTTATTTGCAGCCTAGATGATTGTTGCTTTTCGTTCGTTTCTGTAACTTTTGGTGATAATATTAAGGTTATTTGTAGCTGAGATAATTGTTGCTTTTCGTTTTTTTTCTCTAAGGTTTGGTGATAATATTGTGGTTATTTGTATATGAGATGACTGTTGCCTTCATTGTTTTCTATAAGTTTTGTGAGAAGATTGTGGTTATTTGTAGCTGAGATAATTATTGCTTTTCTTTGTTTTCTATAAGTTTTGGTGAGAAGATTGTGGTTATTTGTAGCTCAGATAATTGTTGTTTTTCGTTGCTTTTTTCTGTAAGTTTTCGTGTGAATATTGTGGTTATTTGTAGCTGAGATAATACTAAATTTCGTTGTTATTTTCTGTAAGTTTGGTTGAGAAGATTGTGGTTATTTGAAACTCAGATAATTGTTGCTTTTCGTTGAATTTTTCTGTACGTTATGGTGAGAAGATTGTGGTTATTTGTAGCTGTGAAAATTGTGGCTTTTCGTTGTTTTCTGTAAGTTTTGGTGAGAAGATTTTCGTTATTTGTAGCTCAGATAATTGTTGCTTTTCTTTGTATTTTTCTGTACATTTTGGTGAAAAGGTTGTGGTTATGTATAGCTGCGATAATTGTAGCTTTTCGTAGTTTTCTTTAGTTTTGGTGAGAAGATTGTAGTTATTTGTGGCCTAGATAATTGTTACTTTTCGTTCTTTTCTGTAAGTTTTAGTGAGAAGATTAAGGTTATTTGTAGCTGAGATAATTGTTGCTTTTCGTTTTTGTCTGTAAGGTTTGGAGATAATATTGTGGTTATTTGTGTTTGAGATGACTGCTAACTTTCTTGTTTTCTGTAAGTTTTGTGAGAAGATTATGGTTATTTGTAGCTGAGATAATTGTTGCCTTTCGTTATTTTCTGTAAGTTTGGTGGGTATATTGTGGTTTTTTGTAGCTGAGATAATTGTTGCTTTTCGATGTTTTTCTGTAAGTTTTGGTGAGAAGATTGTGATTATTTGTAACTGAGATAATTATTGCTTTTCGTTGTTTTCTGTAACGTTTGCTGAGATATTGTGGTTATTTGTAGATGACCTAATTGTTGCCTTTAGTAGTTTTCTATAAGTTCTGGTGAGAAGTTTGTGGTTATTTGTAGCTGAGATATTTGTTGCTTTTTGTTGTACTTTTCTGTACGTTTTGGTGAGAAGATCGTGGTTATTTGTAGCTTAGATAATTGTTGCTTTTCGTTCTTCTCTATACCTTTTGGTGAGAATATTGTGGTTATGTATAGCTGCGATATTTGTAGCTTTTCGTAGTTTTCTGTAAGTTTTGGTGAGAAGATTGTGGTTTTTTGTAGCCGAGATAATTGTTACTTTTCGTTCTTTTCTGTAAGTTTTAGTGAGAAGATTAAGGTTATTTGTAGCTGAGATAATTGTTGCTTTTCGTTTTTTTTTTGGTAAAGTTTGGATATAATATTGTGGTTATTTGTGTATGAGATAACTGCTAACTTCCTTGTTTTCTGTAAGTTTTGTGAGAAGATTATGGTTATTTGTAGCTGAGATAATTGTTGCCTTTCGTTATTTTCTGTAAGTTTTGGTGAGAAGATTGTGATTATTTGTATCTGAGATAATTATTGCTTTTCGTTGTTTTCTGTAAGGTTTGCTGAGATATTGTGGTTATTTGTAGATGAGCTAATTGTTGCCTTTAGTAGTTTTCTGTAAGTTCTGGTGAGAAGATTGTCGTTATTTGTAGCTAAGATAATTGTTGCTCTTCAATGTTTTCTGTAAGTTTTGGTGAGAAGATTTTCGTTATTTGTAGCTCAGATAATTGTTGCTTTTCTTTGTATTTTTCTGTACGTTTTGGTGAGATAATTGTGGTTATGTATAGCTGCGATATTTGTAGCTTTCGTAGTTTTCTGTAAGTTTTGGTGAGAAGATTGTGGTTATTTGTAGCCGAGATAATTCTTGCTTTTCGTTCTTTTCTGTAAGTTTTAGTGATAATATTATGGTTATTTGTAGCTGAGACAAATGTTGCTTTTCGTTTTTTTCTGTAAGATTTGGTGATAATATTGTGGTTATTTGAATATATGAAATAACTTTTGCCTTCATTGTTTTCTGTAAGTTTTGTGAGAAGATTGTCGTTATTTGTAGCTGAGATAATTGTTGCTCTTCAATGTTTTCTGCAAGTTTTGATGAGAAGATTGCGATTATTTGTAGCTGAGATAATTATTGCTTTTCTTTGTATTTTTTCGATACGTTTTGATGACAAAATTGTGGTTAGTTGTAGCTGTGATAATTGTTGCTTTTCGTTGTTTTCTGTAAGTTTTGGTGAGAAGATTTTCGTTATTTGTAGCTGAGATAATTGTTGCGTTTCGTTCTTTTTTGTAAGTTTTGCTGAGACATTGTGGTTATGTATAGCTGCGATATTTGTAGCTTTCGTAGTTTTCTGTAAATTTTGGTGAGAAGTTTGTGGTTATTTGTAGCTGAGATATTTGTTGCTTTTTGATGTACTTTTCTGTACGTTTTGGTGAGAAGATCGTGGTTACCTTACAGAAAACAAGGAAGTTAGCAGTCATCTCATACACAAATAACCACAATATTATATCCAAACCTTACAGAAAAAAAACGAAAAGCAACAATTATCTCAGCTACAAATAACCTTAATCTTCTCACTAAAACTTACAGATAAGAACGAAAAGTAACAATTATCTCGGCTACAAATAACCACAATCTTCTACCCAAAACTTACAGAAAACTACGAAAAGCTACAATTATCGCAGCTATACATAACCACAACCTTCTCACCAAAACGTACAGAAAAATACAAAGAAAAGCAACAATTATGTGAGCTACAAATAACGAAAATCTTCTCACCAAAGCTTACAGAAAAGAACGAAAAGCCACAATTATCACAGCTACAGATAACGACAATCTTCTCACCATAACGTACAGAAAAATTCAACGAAAAGCAACAATTATCTGAGCTACAATTTTGGTGAGAAGATTGTCGTTATTTGTAGCTGAGATAATTGTCGCTCTTCAATGTTTTCTGCAAGTTTTGGTGAGATATTGTGGTTATTTGTAGATGAGCTAATTGTTGCCTTTAGTAGTTTTCTGTAAGTTCTGGTGAGAAGATTGTCGTTATTTGTAGCTGAGATAATTGTTGCTCTTCAATGTTTTCTGTAAGTTTTGGTGAGAAGATTTGCGTTATTTGTAGCTCAGATAATTGTTGCTATTCTTTGTATTTCTCTGTAGGTTTTGGTGAGAAGATTGTGGTTATGTATAGCTGCGATATTTGTAGCTTTCGTAGTTTTATGTAAGTTTTGGTGAGAAGATTGTGGTTATTTGTAGCCGAGATAATTGTTGCTTTTCGTTCTTTTCTGTAAGTTTTAGTGATAATATTATGGTTATTTGTAGCTGAGATAATTATTGCTTTTCGTTATATTTTTTCAGTACGTTTTGATAAGAAAATTGTGGTTAGTTGTAGCTGTGATAATTGTTGCTTTTCGTTGTTTTCTGTAAGTTTTGGTGAGAAGATTTTCGTTATTTGTAGAAAAGATAATTGTTGCTTTTCGTTCTATTTTTCTGTACGTTTTGGTGAGAAGATCGTGGTTATTTGTAGCTGAGATAATTGTTGCGTTTCGTTCTTTTTTGTAAGTTATGGTGATAATATTATGGTTATTTATAGCTGAGATAATTGTTGCTTTTCGTTCTTCTCTATACCTTTTGGTGAGAATATTGTGGTTATTTGTATATGAAATAACTTTTGCCTTCATTGCTTTCTGTAAGTTTTGTGAGAAGATTGTGGTTATTTGTAGCCGAGATAATTGTTACTTTTCGTTCTTTTCTGTAAGTTTTTGTCAGAAGATTAAGGTTATTTGTAGCTGATATAATTGTTGCTTTTCGTTTTTTTCTGTAAGGTTTGGAGATAATATTGTGGTTATTTGTAGCTGAGATAATTGTTGCTTTTCGATGTTTTTCTGTAAGTTTTGGTGAGAAGATTGTGATTATTTGTAGCTGAGATAATTATTGCTTTTCGTTGTTTTCTGTAAGGTTTGCTGAGATATTGTGGTTATTTGTAGATGAGCTAACTGTTGACTTTAGTAGTTTTCTGTAAGTTCTGGTGAGAAGATTGTCGTTATTTGTAGCTGAGATAATTGTTGCTCTTCAATGTTTTCTGTAAGTTTTGGTGAGAAGATTTTCGTTATTTGTAGCCGAGACAAATGTTGCTTTTCGTTTTTTTTCTGTATGATTTGGTGAAAATATTGTGGTTATTTGTATATGAAATAACTTTTTGCCTTCATTGTTTTCTGTAAGTTTTGTGAGAAGATTGTGATTATTTGTAGCTGAGATAATTATTGCTTTTCGTTGAATTTTTTCAGCACGTTTTGATGAGAAAATTGTGGTTAGTTGTAGCTGTGATAATTGTTGCTTTTCGTTGTTTTCTGTAAGTTTTGGTGAGAAGATTTTCGTTATTTGTAGAGAGATAATTGTTGCTTTTCGTTATATTTTTCTGTACGTTTTGGTGAGAAGATCGTGGATATTTGTAGCTGAGATAATTGTTGCGTTTCGTTCTTTTTTGTAAGTTTTGGTGATAATATTATGGTTATTTATAGCTGAGATAATTGTTGCTTTTCGTTTTTTTCTATAAGGTTTGGTGATAATATTGTGGTAATTTGTATATGAGATAACTGTTAACTTCATTGTTTTCTGTAAGTTTTGTGAGATGATTATGGTTATTTGTAGCTGAGATAATTGTTGCCTTTCGTTATTTTCTGTAAGTCTGGTGGGAATATTTTGGTTATTTGTAGCTGAGATAATTATTTCTTTTCGATGTTTTTCTGTAAATTTTGGGGAGAAGATTGTGGTTATTTGTAGCTGAGATAATTATTATTTTCGTTGTTTTCTGTAAGGTTTGCTGAGACATTGTGGTTATTTGTAGCTGAGATACTTGTTACTTTTAGTAGTTTTCTGTAAGTTTTGGTGAGAAGTTTGTGGTTATGTATAGCTGAGATATTTGTTGCTTTTTGTTGTACTTTTCTGTACGTTTTGGTGAGAAAATCGTGGTTATTTGTATCATAGATAATTCTTGCTTTTCGTTCTTTTCCATACCTTTTGGTGAGAATATTGTCGTTATTTGTAGCTCAGAAAATTGTTGCTTTTCGTTGTATTTTTCAGTACGTTTTGGTGAAAAGATTGTGGTTATGTATAGCTGCGATAATTGTAGCTTTTCGTAGTTTTCTGTCAGTTTTGGTGAGAAGATTGTGGTTATTTGTAGCAGAGATAATTGTTGCTTTTCGTTTTTTTTCTGTAAGGTTTGGAGATAATATTGTGGTTATTTGTGTATGAGATAACTGCTAACTTCCTTGTTTTCTGTAAGTTTTGTGAGAAGATTATGGTTATTTGTAGCTGAGATAATTGTTTCTTTTCGATGTTTTTCTGTAAATTTTGGTGAGAAGATTGTGGTTATTTGTAGCTGATATAATTATTGTTTTCGTTGGTTTTCTGTAAGGTTTGCTGAGACATTGTGGTTATTTGTAGCTGAGATAATTGTTGCTTTTCGATGTTTTTCTGTAAGTTTTGGTGAGAAGATTGTGGTTATTTGTAGCTGAGATAATTATTGCTTTTCGTTGTTTTCTGTAAGGTTTGCTGAGATATTGTGGTTATTTGTAGATGAGCTAATTGTTGCCTTTAGTAGTTTTCTGTAAGTTCTGGTAAGAAGTTTGTGGTTATTTGTAGCTGAGATAATTATTGCTTTTCGTTGTTTTCTGTAAGGTTTGCTGAGATATTGTGGTTATTTGTAGATGAGCTAATTGTTGCCTTTAGTAGTTTTCTGTAAGTTCTGGTGAGAAGATTGTCGTTATTTGTAGCTGAGATAATTATTGCTTTTCGTTGTTTTCTGTAAGGTTTGCTGAGATATTGTGGTTATTTGTAGATGAGCTAATT
>NW_013675468.1:0-3264 GCF_000517525.1 Limulus polyphemus
AGGTTCATCTTCATCTTGCTATGATTTCACAAGTAGATTCTACTTCACAATTTAAAAATTAGTTTCCAAATTTTCCTACTTTCACCTTTAACTACGTCACACTTGAAAGGGATTTAATCCACATTTACAGGTTTTTCAAGGTTACAAATGCTTTTACAATCTTACTGGTAACTTAATTAAAGGCATTTCAAAGCATGTTTGTTTAGTAAAGTTATTGGCCTAAGAAATGGAGACATATATTTATCGAAACTGAAATTATAACTTTTTTCCTTTTCAATGGCATATTTGGTTTCTAATGTTTCTACTCTGTATTCATATCTGGTACTTACATGATTGATACACCCACTCCTCTATGCTCCATTCCCATAGTTTAAAATGAATATCCATGCCTAAAATTGCATTGGTTAATGGCAGCCCCGATTCTCAGATAAACAACAGTTACGCACCAACAACTGCTGACCTAAAAGTATTATTTTTGATTTCACATAGAAATGTAAATCCAGAAATAAGACGTTTCAGAGGTGATATAGAATTACATTTGAGCTGCAGCATTTTATACAATCTCAAGTTTTAAAACACTATCAATGACGGAAAACTTGTACGACAAAATAATTCGCATTCACGTGCACTTGGAAAGTCGGTCATAAACATAGCATAAATTTTCTCCTATTTTATAAATGCTCAATGCCAATTTGTATTGGTCTGTTTGGTCTATTTTCAAATGTGCCATACAAGTAATTTTGATAAGAAATCACCAGCAAAATAAACAGATTTGCATAAAATATTCCATTAAACATTAAGACGGACAGCAATGATTGGTATCTACTTACGAAATGTATGTGTTACAGTAAACTTGCAGTAATGAGTGGTTACCTACCTTTACAATATCTATATAACTGTAAACTTACAGCAATGAATAGTTCCTACCTTTACAGTGCCTGTGTAGCACATCTAGGGTTGCTATGAAAAATTCATGAGCATCTTGCTGCTCATACCCAGCCAGGTGTCGAGCATGTGTCCACACAAGGTGAAGGAGTCGATAAGGAATGTGAGGAGTACTTTTTCCCGAGTAGAACTATAAAAACCCAGGTTCGTGTCAATTAATATCTGAGACAATTGCATCTACTTAACTTTATGATTAATTAATTAACCCTCTCGCCACAGCCATCCTTTACTGCACGTCACAAGGTTTTAGTGACTTACATTCAAATTTTAATTAAACTACTATTTGTTTATGTTATACCAATTAGTATAGCATAAAATCATAACTAATAATACATATTTTAATAGTATATATGTTAAGTTCTTAATTTTACAAGGCAATATTTTTAAAAATCCTGAATTTCCCCTAGTGTGAGAAATGTGACATTTTCTCTAGGTAACCCTTCTTATCTATTCTATTCACGTAAATTACTCACTATTAAATCATCGTTGCTCAAACAAAACATAACTTTTAAAGCCTTCAATCTTGTTTGGTTACTGAGCCATCAAGTAGAAAATCAGACCCCTCTGGCCACACCCACCTGTCACATCCTCTCTTTCAGGATTTATTAATAGTTCTCTCTTACACCTAATTATGTATTAACTATAACCAATAGAAAGTCAAGGTTTTCATCTATCAAATTACGTATTATATTATGTTATTTTCTGAACAGAGAAGTGTCAGTTCTTCAGAAGCTTTGTTCGCAAGGGAAAGATAACGATGAATTTGTAACAGTGTTTGTCGCATAGTTAGAAAACCAGAAAAATTGTGATAGTTAGGGGAAATTGTCTGCTTTTTGTATGTTATTATTCTATGTTTTTTGGTTCATGATTTAATTAAATAACAATTATTTAGTACATTACTACCATTAGTGTTAAAAAAGTAGGGTAAAGTGTCATCAACAGCAAAAAAAGACCAGGGTAAGTACTTTATTTGTTATTTTTCATGCATTTTCTTTATTTATTATTATAAAAGTAACTAAAATGTAAAAATAGGGATCTCTTTAGGTTAGTAAGGTTAGATTAGGTAACATAAATAATAATATAATAAAAATGTTTCACAAGACACGCACACGAGTAGTTTAGAATAGCTCATGGGTAACGCAATTCAATAGCATACTGTGAGCTCCACATTCCCCAAGTGAATTACAACTTATAATGGAGGAATATTAGTTAGATATGGTTCAAATAATAAAATTTAAGTAAAAACTGATGTATACTGTTACAAGTTTAAAGCTACTTAGGATAAACAAATGTAGTTTCATGTTAGAATTTGAAGTCATTCTAAAAAGAAAAATTATAATTTAGATTTATTTCGAGTTTTTTTTTGGTTGATTATGAGGTTGGTCATTTAGGGTAGAGAAAATAACATATAAGATACAAAGTTTTACTGAAACAAACATTTGAAATGTATCTAGGAGATTTTAGAGATTATGCAAATGAAATTTGAGATTTTTGAGATGAAGAAAAGTATTTTTAATCTTAACATGAAAAAATCACTTTGCATGCGGACTGGTAAAAAAAATACTTGATATATTCATAGACAAATTTTTTTTTTAATTTATTAAAAATACTTCACTAAAAAATATGATATTTTTGTATGTGAAAGACTTATAATGTTTACTGAAAGACTGCCAAATTTTGTGAAGATATACAAACTGTTAGGTTGTCAAGAAATTAATGTCGCATTAAAAAAAGTACATCACAAATAATAGTTAAACGAACCGCCTAAACGTCACGTTACTGTGGCATATATAATGTGTAAAGTTTAGTATACTCTAATCTCTTATAGTGATGGCACACGAAGAGACACACATTCGGCATGTGATGCTGTTTGAATACAAGAAGGGAAACAACGCCTCTGTAGCCACAAATAATATCAAAGAAGTTTATGGAAATGTTTTGAATGTTCGTAAATGTCAACGATGGTTCAGCAAATTTCTTTCAGGTGACTTTAGCCTTAAAAACTGTGATGGCAGGGATCGAAATATTGAAATTGATATTGATGTTCTGAAGATGCTTGCTGAGTAACTCAAAGCAACACACTCATGAAATGGACCTGAAATTGCATGTGTATCATGAAATAATATGTAAACATCTAAGGAATATGGGAAAACTCCATACAGAAGGTGTTTGGGTGCCTCACGAACTCTCCGATGATCATCGTTTCCAACATGTGAACGTTGCTTCGTTTTTTTCTGGTGCGTAATGCGCGTGAACCATTTTTGTACAGAGTTGTCACTGGTGATGATAAATGGATTCTCTATGTGAATATTAAATGCC
>NW_013675468.1:3872-6747 GCF_000517525.1 Limulus polyphemus
TTGCAAGATGGAAAAGCATCATTGATAAGAATGGAGCCTATTTCATTTAATAAATGTTTTGTTTTGATATACAAGTTGTTCGGGTTTTTTCATCTACCAAAAACCAACATTAATTTCTTGATGACCTAATATATTAAAAGTTAGTATCAAAACTATAAAGAATTTAAACAAGTACATGGTTGGTCAAATTGACCAAGCCTATGTTGAGAGAGTTAACCCTTTCTATACAGACTTGGTCATTTTAATAAATCTTGCAACCACCATGTAACCATGAAAATATACATACTATAGCTTTTAATGTAGTAAGTGTGTCTTCACAAAATTTGGCAAGCTTTCAGGAAACATTACAAGTCTTTTGAATAAAAAATAAATAAATAAAATATTCTAATCAAGTATTTATACTAAAGATTTGTCTGTGAATTACACAGACTCTGATTAATCTGAGTGTACAGAAATTTTTCATATTAAGATTAAAAATACTTTTCCATTTTACAAATTTTAAAATTTCATTTGCATAATCCCTAGAGCAATATAAACAAATATCAAATTGTTTTAGTGACTTAAACTTTATACTGTATTTGTTATTTCCTCTACCCTAACACTATGTGGGCTTGGTTCATTTGACCAACCCTGTAACCACCACAAAAATAATATGCAGTTAATCTAAGTTATCCATTTTTCTCTTTCCAGTATGACTGCAGTTTGTAACAAACAATTACAATTATTTATCCTCAGAAGCTTCAGACTCGTAACAGTTTACTTCTGTTTTAATTTAATTTTAAAGTTTTATTGCTCTTTGAACCATGTCCAACTACTAAAGCTGTAAATTAGCCAGCAGGCACATAGCTTAACTTACAATAAACGTACTATTGACTCATGTAATACACAAAAAGCTCATCTTTCTCTCTCTCTGAGGATTTTCTTTGTTTAACTTTTTAATTTATTTTTTCTTATCTAACCTAATAAATTTCTAACTTTTACATTCTAGTTAAATGAATAAAAATAGAATAAAAATAAAAAAAAACAAGAAATTTAGTATTTACATCTGGCCTCAGTTGAAAATTAACCATCATTTATAATTTAACTTGTTTTCTAACAAACCTATAAGGGAATTGTTTTAATTCAAGATGATCTCAGTGATGGCAGCACTGAATTTGTATGTCAAATAATTCAAAACTATCATGATAACAGGCTAGCCTTATATGGAAATCAGTACACCGTAATCTGCATTTCCCATTGGTTATAAATAATTGAACAGAGAGAACTAATGACATTTTTTGAAAGACAGGATGTGATAGGAGGGTGTGGCATGTAGTTTATAATAGTTTCTGGTTTATAAAGTAAAAACAAATTGGAGGCTATAAATTTAGATTACAATAACTATACTATAAATGTGTAATTTATGTTAAACTTGGGACATCATGTAGGAGTAATAAGAATATCTAAGATGGGCCAATCAAGGTGAACAAGTGTCACGTGATAGAGAGAAGTGAAGATTGAGAATTTAAATATTTCCTTTTGAAATTAAGACTTATATAATATTAAAATTTGAATTAGAAACTACTTTTTGTTGCTAGGTTTATTTGTAATAAATGAAAACTCTGTACAAAAAAAAAAGGTCATGACACGTCCACTTTGACCTACCCATATCCAGAGGGTTGAAGTTAAGAATAAAACAGAAATTATAACTCAAACACTTGTTTAACAAGATAACTCCGTGAGGTATTTGTTTCTAATTAAAAAGCATTTTCTTAGCCATATTGCAAACTCATATTAAATATAATTGTACCATACTGGGCATGCTCAGAAGCGACGCTGTTAAGTCATTAATTACAATAAACACGAACATCCTATCCAACAACATTATTATATTTTAAAGTACTGAAGCATTTCTTTAGTAAATTGAAAAAAAAAGTAAACATCCTATACTGATCTAAACAATAAAGTCTTAAACTGTTACTGGAACATCAATTAAATAACCTACATTTTTGAGTAAAAACAAAATATGACTAGATATTTTTTGTTGAATGTTTATGGAAAGCATTCTGATCATCAAGATTCAAGACTATAATTTAAACGAGGCATATTAATGACTCTCTGTATTAATTAGTGAATTATTTTTGTTGTATTTCAAAAAGTTAATGCAAGTTTTCGTTAATGTAATGCTTTTAATCAATAAAAACAAAGCTTAAATTTGCTCCAATGAAATATATGCAATTTTATTTACTATGTCGCTGTAAGCAACAGCAAAAAAAGGTAAAAAAGGTATTTTAGTAGAAGTATGGCTTTAATGAAATAGTATTTTAAAAACTTACTCTCTTACCTCTTGGAACAACTGCAACATTTCACAGACTAAACACATGGAAGGGTCATCTTGGAAGTGACAAACATTGCAGTCAGCAAGAAAATAGTCCCGAAGAAGTGGTGTGTGCATTAGTGCTTGTACAATACAGTTCATGAAACACGTGTTCCCTAAATTTATAAGCCCTCGTAACCCTAGAAAAGAATAATTTAAACACCATTATTAATATTCATCGACTCATTTTGCTAAAATTAAAAACTCAAAACAAAAAAGAAGCAGCATTCAGTTCAGCTACAAAAACTAGTGTAGTCAACTCCCGATTATTTGTGGGCGAGTTATTCATGTTGCAGATCTTTTGTCCCTTACAGGAGCTTCAGTGTGTCTCAAACTATCGTTAGTGTGGATGTATTGCTGTGATAGGCCCAAGTTAAAGTGGCTAAAAACAGACAGAAAGTTGTATTGTGGTAAAAACTTGAGTTAATTGATAAATTATATAAAGAAGAATCTAGAGCAAAATTAGTTAAACATTATAATTATAATTAATGTAATAATTATACAAATTATTTGATACGT
>NW_013675468.1:7659-15431 GCF_000517525.1 Limulus polyphemus
CATTACTAATTTATCATTAACAGTAAAATTATGCTTTTAATTAAATTTATTAACACTGTTAAATAATTATTTTATAAAAGTTATTACATAGACTGGCACTCACAAGAGTTATATATATATATATTCTTAAATAACCAAAGTAAAGAAAACTTCTTTATTCTAATAATACTCATCTTTTAAGCCTTTCCAAACTGTAACTTAGAATAACTTACAATATAGTATCTAGTTTTAGATATCATTTTTGATGTTGTGAAATTTCCAAAATTTTAATGCGAGACATTGTTTTGAAAAAGAAATTCAATACTTCAAATTAAAATTTTATTCTTTTAATCAGAAAGTTACATTTTATATATCCAGTCAGTTTCAACTTTATTTATATTCATTAGTATATTTCGATTTATATATATATATATTTTTTTTTGTTGATTGCGGTAACTGCTGCTTCCAGTTATAGGTTGTAGAAACACCTCAAAAACTGACAAAAGTTTATTGGTGACCTAGGACCTTACCTTTCAAAATGGCCTCGGGTAATAAAACTTGGTTGAGATCAATTTATATCTAATAAATATTATTTCTTTTCAATAAACCATAAGTTTTTTTCATTTGTGTGTGTTATGTAAATGCAGTAAATGTAATAATGATATTCAATAAATATGAATTTGAGTCATCAGAATATTTTTCCATTGCCTACCACACTCTCGGAACCTAACTAAGTTTACCTGATGGCTTGTCACAGAAGAAAATTTCCATAGCTTTAAAACAGATACAATTTAACACTAATACATTTTCAGTACAAAAAAGAATACCTAAAGAAACTACAAAAATTTAAGATCTGCGGTTTGTTCCCAAGTCTTCTAAATTTCCAGTTAGATTCCTGCATTCATATTCTCAGATTTACCATTCACAAATATTTAAAAATCATATAATGACAAAAGCAAAAAACTTGTTTCACACCTATTCCCAGATTTATTTCCTCTGGTATAAATAAATACTCTTACGATAAAATCAAATTGTGAACTTCAACACTTCTTAAACAAACAAACAAAAAAGGATGTTATAGTTTATAACTGGCTCTAATCAATAGTATTTAAACTCTGTGCTCTTAGCTGTTTTCAAAGCTAAGCTTCGTTATTAGTTGTTCAGATCATTTCTGAAACATTGTAAAAGGATGATAACAAAAACCTGTAGTAAGAAACCTAAGTAAGGAACAAACCATGAATAATTGTATTCTCAAGGATTAATAGTTTCTTATCAAATATAAACCTATTCTTTAGGATTGGCAGAAAAACTTCTAAAAAAGTTCCATCAGCAAGACTTCTCGGAGTGGTGCTCAAATGAATGTTTGAACATTTTTCTATGCAAATTACACTAAATAAAAGATACAAAATGACAAAACATCAATTATCAAATATTCTTGAATTAAAAACTGTTGAAAAAAAAAGTTAGAATTATTCATTTTACTTCATGTGTTCACTCCACACAACAAAGGTGGTTTGTAATCCAGATAGGGTAAATCCAGCGAGTTAATTACATTTACCAAGCTACCACTTTGTAACCTTAGGCTAGATGTACTCTTAGCTTCGTAATGTCTGTCTGTGGAACATACCTTTTCATTTTATACTTCTCCAAAAGTTATTTCTCACAAGTGAAAAATACTGGCAAGGCAGTATTCAATGTACTCTAATGTCTGCATGATCAGTGAGCTTATGAACACGACAATAAAAATTAATTACACCCATTCAGACAATTCTTTCCAAGTAAATCACAAAATAAAAATCTACTATTTTTAAAGTTCCATTAAAATCATAATTGATCAAAACATCTGTCTACATTTCCTTTGTACTTTAATAATGCAAAATTAACTTTTTTCAAACAAATCGTAAAATGTCACATGATGCTATCAGAAAAATAGGGTAAAATGTCTATTATGTTCACTCACTAGAATAAAATACTACTATTTTTATACCTATAAAACAATTATCTGTTATCCTCTTCCGACGAGGGTTTCTTCTAAGTAGATCTAGTTCAAAACTACTTGGTTCCCATTCATAATACTGCTCTTTAATACCTGAAAAGACAGGGATTCATACAACAATATATTATCAACAGTTCATGGTTTTACAAGAATGTTACTTACAACAATATATTATCAGATGTTCATTATTTCACAAGAATGTTACTTACAACAATATATCATCAACAGTTCATGGTTTCACAAGAATGTTACTTACAACAATATATTATCAACAGTTCATGGTTTCACTAGAATGTTACTTACAACAATATGTTATCAATAGTTCATGGTTTCACAAGAATGTTACTTACAAAAATACGTTATCAACAGTTCATGGTTTCACAAGAATGTTACTTACAACAATATATTATCAACAGTTCATGGTTTCACTAGAATGTTACTTACAACAATATGTTATCAATAGTTCATGGTTTCACAAGAATGTTACTTACAAAAATACGTTATCAACAGTTCATGGTTTCACAAGAATGTTACTTACAACAATATATTATCAACAGTTCATGGTTTCACAAGAATGTTACTTACAACAATATATTATCAACAGTAAATCATTCCACAAGAATGTTACTTACAACAATATGTTATCAACAGTTCATGGTTTCACAAGCATATTATTTACAACATGAAAATACATTTTATAATTCAAATATTTATATTATCTCTGTTTTAAATTCTTAACTTTATAAGAAAATGTTTCCAAAATTCTCACTCTTCGTTCTTTTGCCACGTTCTTTTGTCGTTTTCGGAAATTTGTAACCTCCAGAGTTTCAGTAAGTTAGAAATACTAATTATGTCTAATTAGAAGCAAAAATCTAAAATTTCAGCCTCCATACCTTTTTGGTTTCCTGAAATACCAATAAATTTGTCAAACCCACCAGAGAAGCCCCTCTCTCTGGCTGATGGATAGCCAACAGAAAGCAGATTCTCCCGTGTACAAGTCACTACAGCTATTTAATTTGTCAAACCCACCAGAGAAGCCCCTCTCTCTGGCTGATGGATAGCCAACAGAAAGCAGATTCTCCCGTGTACAAGTCACTACAGCTATATAATTTAGCCACCTACAGAATAATAATCCGTCACAATTTCTTTGGGTGCAAACACCATATTCCTGCACCTAATATCTAACAGACTTTTCTAAAACTACTTATAGATTACTCAAAAACCAAATACATTAGTATTGTGATACTCTATTCACAAACTGATGTACTTTTTATGTTCTAACATGCATAGGAATCCATATTAGTTCTTTTTTTGGACATCCAAGTTTGTAAGACTCAAGAAAGCCGACTGAAAAACATTATTCAAGTGCAAAACTGGCCTTGAGTGTCAGTGGGTACTACAAATCCTTGTTGTCTATATTTTTTATTTATTGTTATATATTCTTAGCATAAATAACTAATATATAACAATTATAAACTTCTCAAATTAGTTATTCAGTAAAATAAAATGTATAAAATTTCACAAGCTCATCGTATGCCTAACTTGTTTCTGTTATTTACAATAGCTCTATGGTAAACAGCTAACTTGCTTCCACTGTGCATTACCGATTTTCACACACAGTAGTAGGTCCAGAACATAGCAGTAAAACCATAGAATTAAATAAAGAAGATGTGTAAAGATTAGAAGTTGAAGCTGTTAAGATAAATAATTTGGAATTGTATGGTAAATTCTGCAGTCACTCGAGACAAAAAAATGGTGTTATCATTTTTATTTCACATTTTTCAACTTTCCATTTCACTGTAAACTGATGACTTCCCTATAGTTAGTGTTAGGGTAGAGAAAATAAAAGATCAAATACAGAGTTATACCAAAAACTTTTGATAGTTATTTAAAGGATTTTACAGGATATACCAATACAATATAAAAACTGTAGTATGAAAATTGACTTTTAAAAAAACACTGACTCGGTAAGGGCTTTGAAAGTTCATAGACATATATTCAATGAAAATACTTTATTAATGATCTAATTTTATTTGCATCCAACAGATCTGTTTGTTTTTGAATTTCATGCAAAGCTACACAGGGGCTATCTGCGATAGCCATCCCTAATTTAGCAGAGTAAGACTAGAGGGAAGGCAGCTAGTCATCATCACCCACCACCAACTCTTGGGCTACTCTTTTACCAAAGAATAGTGGAATTGACCATCACATTATAATGCCCCCATGGCTGAAAGGGCAAGCATGTTTGGTGTGATGGGGATTCAAACCCGCGACCCGCAGAATGCGAGTCAAGCACCCTAACCACCTGGCCATGCCGGGTCTAACAGATTTGTACTGTTTACTAAGAGCTTATCAAATTTTGTGAAGATTTATTTACTTTTAGAATAATAATATGAATAACTTCATTGTTAGAAAAATCAGTCAGATTGACCGAGTCCACTTACAGGAGTTATTCGGCATATATATATATATAACAACATATTTTGCTAAAAATCTATCCTTCAGCATGAAAAATAAAACAAAAAACATGTATATATAAAGAGTGATAATTTATTACACATGGCACAGAATATATATTTTAAAAGATAAATGCATTCTACACCACTGAGATGCCCAGCAAATTTAATAAGAAGGGGCATTTGTATTAAAAAATGTACAACTTTACTGACAAACTTTTAACTGATATTGAAATGCTACTGCTTTTGACAAGATATAATTACAAAAGAACATTACAAATACATTGGATTTTTCAACTAGTCGACTTTTCATGGCTACTATAATACTGATATATATTAGTACTGCAGTAATATAAATATTATAAGATAACAATTAGACTGATTTATTTCGCCTAAACTAGCGGAATGCCTGTCGCATGATGGTAAATGTTAGTAATTTTTTATCTGAACATTAAATCTAAATGAATGTTTTATGTTTCCTATATAATAATTATATTATGGTAACTACAGATGTATGAAGAATGTTGTTTTTCTAGTATCAACATGGCAACATCTGTGAACGTTTGGTTATCTCCTGTAAGTGGTCCTTGATTACAATATTGACTTGCGTATATTTTTATGTTATTTTCAATTGTTCTTCTCGATAATACCTTCTAGATTGAACATTGGTTCTTGAAGAAATATTCCTTCATGGTCAAATGTTTAAACTTGCGATTTATTAATTTTGACGGCAAAGGCAAGGAATTTGAGGGTGACGGGAAAATGCACAAAGGTATAGCTTTTCATAAAAAATGCTTATAAAATTGTTAACTAAATTTTTGAAAATCTCTTACCTAAGTTGAAAAACATTAATAATAATGTATTGTAGTGCCATCTATTGGGTTGAAAAGATATATAAGATGTGTTTGACAAAGACAGGCACTGGTGTTTATATGTAATGATATGATCCCTGATTTAATCTATAATGGTATAAACATTTTTATGAATATTCCAAGAGCTTGCTGTAAATATATTTATAATATTTTAAAAAATTAAAATAAATTCTTGACACGACTATGATTTGAACCTGAGGCTTCCACACGATAATCGAGCATTATAACCACCGTGACACCCTGTTTTTACAATCAATTGTCAACAAATAATTCAAATCCCTAATGTTAACTATCGTGTTATTCTGATTTTTCCTGATATTGTATGATGTTGCTCTAAACATGAGTTTATAATTAAAAAGTTTTAAAAAATCCCCGCTTGACTGGGATTTGAAAGCGAGACTTCTGCTTGAGAGTAACTGCTGAGCCAATATGAACACTAACAACAAAGAGAGCATTACAAACAGAATGGAACGTTACCAACAAAGGAAGCATTATGAACAATGAGTGACTTTTATATATATATATATATAAATAAATAAGATTTACACACATTCTGTTAACTTTTTCAAACTACAGTAGTTATTCCAATTAAATAAAAATATACAACTCAATTTAACATGTCTACATAACCAACTTTAAATGCTGTGAACTATGTTAACCTTGTTTCTACATCGTGCAAACATACTCAATATTATCCAACAATTAATATACAAATAAAGGAATGGTCAATAAATATTGCTTAAATTTACTTATGATATTAAGGTATTGGGGTTTGCTGGCTCTGAAGATGCTACTGCTTTGCAAATGGATTTAGATCATTTGAGGGGTTGGGAAAATAACTGGCAGATGGCTATGCTGTTGCTAATTCCAGAGCAAATAGAATTGTGGATTGAACTTACAGAAATAATGAACAAGTCTAAATAAGTTATAATTCCTCGTATAAGTCACTGGTTGAGCTGTGTTTAGAGTATTGTGTTCCATTTAAATAAATAGGCCTAGGATGTATTTTTAAGAGGATGAGACAGTCTACATGGATCAACATGCCTCATGTTTTCCTCAGATGTTGATTCTTTTAGAACTAAAAACCTTGAGTTCAGACAAACTTGTAAATAAGGTATACTTTCTAAACTTAGTGTCAATTACTTGTGTGTTTTTCCTCTCAGTTTCATAGTAGTAGCATGAACGTCTGTATCCATTTTAGTTTCATGGTAGTAGCATGAACATCTGTATCCATTTTAGTTTCATGGTAGTAGCATGAACATCTGTATCCATTTTAGTTTCATGGTAGTAGCATGAACATCTGTATCCATTTTAGTTTCATGGTAGTAGCATGAACATCTGTATCCATTTTAGTTTCATGGTAGTAGCATGAACATCTATATTCCATTTTAGTTTCATGGTAGTAGCATGAACATCTATATCATTTTAGTTTCATAGTAGTAGCATGAACATCTATATTCATTTTAGTTTCATAGTAGTAGCATGAACATCTATATGAACATCAGCAAACGTAAGTTACAATATCTGTACCTAATCGTGAATATTTGAGGGCAGAAAATTACTACACAGTAACTGAATTATCATAAGGCCTAATATTTGTCATTAAAATTAAGATGCATTTTGATATACATATTTCTTAATTAGTCAATTGCAGATTTCATAAAAGAAAACTGTTAAAACAGCATTTCAGCTAAGTTTAATATGTCACAGAAAAAGCATTTCCTGTCATGTATTAAACTTATTTTATGATTTCAGATCTTACCATTTGTCACAAATCACTTCCCAGGAGACTTCTTGTTCAAAATCTTTGATGTAAACTCAAACCATTCCTGGTTAATTCTAATTTTATTGTCGGGGTAAATAAATACATCTGCACTTGTAACAATGTTGTATTTAGACTACTTTTTTTAACAGCATAACTTGTTTTTTAAGTATTATGTTTACTTCCGTCTGATGTAAGACATATTGACAATTTCATCCTGAAGTCTTGAAGGACAGTAATTTTTTTTTACATTAGTCCTTTTAATTGCAAATACAGAAAATAAAGTAAGATTCATTTTCACCAATTTGTTCACTTCGTAACACACTAAATACCAACCATACTGATATTACGCAACTGAAAACTCACCATTCAACTTAGCTGCTTTACGTCTGAAAACTCACCATTCAACTTAGCTAACTTTACGTCTGAAAACTCACCATTCAACTTAGCTACTTTACGTCTGAAACTCACCATTCAACTTAGCTGCTTTACGTCTGAAAACTCACCATTCAACTTAGCTGCTTTACGTCTGAAAACTCACCATTCAACTTAGCTACTTTACATCTGAAAACTCACCATTCAACTTAGCTACTTTACATCTGAAAACTCACCATTCAACTTAGCTGCTTTACGTCTGAAAACTCACCATTCAACTTAGCTGCTTTACGTCTGAAAACTCACCATTCAACTTAGCTGCTTTACGTCTG
>NW_013675468.1:16395-21870 GCF_000517525.1 Limulus polyphemus
CAACACATACAGTGTTTGCAGGTTTCGGGAATAAAACAACGAAAGACAATACATATGGTGTTTGCAGGTTCCTGATATAACATGGTACATGGTACAATAACATGGTACAATAACACATATAGCATTTGCAGGTTTCGGGAATAAAATAACGAAAGACAATACATATGGTGTTGGCAGGTTCCGGAAATAACACAAGGTACAATAACACATATAGCATTTGCAGGTTTCGGGAATAACGCAAGGAGGCGAACAGCATTTCTATTCAGACTAACATGCTTAAACAACAGTAGTGCAACAAAAGCACAGTTTGGTTCAAGCAAACACAAACAAGAAGTCTTACACATTGCTGCCCTTTTCTCACACAGATATCACACAAAGACTCACATTTTCCCCTTTTCAATTCCTTCATGACCCAATCACACACACGCATACACACACACACAAAACACTAGCAATTTTCAGACAGACACACACATATACCATAAAACTTTTTAATGCCTCCAGTATTCATTTAATATTTAAAGTATTTATTAGAAGTTCATGGCACTTATTGGAGACCAGCAACTAATTGAAACTTTGCATTTATTACAGAAGGCTACTAGCATTTTCAAGTACTTCACGGTCATGAAGAACTTGCTGACATACAACCTTACAGCATTGAACAAGCATCTAATTAAAACAGATATACACATTATTTACTTCTATATATTTGAGTGTATTATAACAATTATTTTGAACTTTTCCCAACTATAAAATGTGCAATTTAAATGCACCTTTGTCAGTTACTGTATATTTGAGCAAAAGGTTCTTTACAGCTTAGAAAACAAAAGGCACATTTCAACTTTTAATATATTATTGCTATTGTGTCACGTGTAATGTACACATATACTTCTTCATATGTTTTGTTTAAAACATTTTATGATTTGTCACAATAAAATATGCCGCAAAAGATACACATGAATAAAAGTATTACAAATAACAGGAATTCCTAGTGTTTATTTATTACTGTTCTTCTTTTTATATTTCTTTTCTGGTGATGTTGCAATAGTATTGAGTATTGTGATACTAGAATTGGTACTGGTATCATACAGTAAAATATTGGTATTGCTCACCACTGAGGTACTATATTATTCAAGTCTGTTTACCCTCTGAAGGAACAAGAAAAGACTAGCTCACTGGTTGACCAGTTCTTCCAACCGAGAGTAAACTTAATTAAAATAAAATGATTATATAAATAAGTAATTGGTGTTAAAATTAAAAAAACAAATAAATAATCTTGTGTTTTAATCCTTACCCTAAAATCTGATTTGTAAATTACTTAAATAAAATTTATAATAATTGCATCAAACAATCATCATTCATGACATGTTGAACATAAAACTACAGATAATTTGTAATTATTCAAAACTTTTATACTTTACATGTTAAAAAGTATATCAATATAATTCATCTGACACAACAACTTACAAATTATGATGTTCTTTCAAAAATTGAACCACACATTTAAATTTTGCAACAATAACTTACTTGTCAAGCTACTACATTAAAAATGTTTTACTGACTCTCGGACACAATTTTACTTATTTATTATATGCACATATTCTTTTTTAACAACCATTATACAAAAGTGAAACCAAATTTCTTTCCAAAAATACTGACCTAGGTAATGTCTTTTATTAAGGGCATGTTCACGAATATGTTTTCCATCATAGCAACCAAAATATACACAGTACAGACAGGCATGTAACCGAAAGGTGTGATGACAAGTGTGACAAAAACAAGTCTGGGCCTAAAAGAACAAGGGTTAAAGGTGAAAAAAAAAACTACAACAAAAAAATTAAAACTTGTGTATCTTTCACATAAGTTTTAGTGCTTTTTAAAATTCACACCAAAATCTTTGATGATTATAAAAGGCTGAAAACATTTCACCACCAAAAAATATTACTTTTAAACAAAAATAAAATAATTTGAAAGTTCAATAAAACATCTGTGAATATGTCTAGGCCACAAATATTTAAAATATTTTTTGCTTTGATTAACACAATTTCAAAATAAACTTATAACTCAAGTTATATCCAAGTAGAATTTCAAGCCTAAAACATTATTGATCTTCAAAATGGAGACAGAACTAAATCCAGTATTTTATAATAAAAATGTTCATATATCCTGACTTCAATATGCCAATAAATATTCAGAATTACTTATACTTTCCATTGGTTTAAGGAATTTTTGTTTTTTAATAAATATTACAACATATCAATCACCTTTTAATCACCCTGGATTCAAGCCCTTTCACCCAACTAGTGATCTGGTAATATTTCCTTAAGTTGTGTTATATACGACAATTAGTCATAAGAAACTTGTATGGGTTAGACACTTGTGGTGTTTCATTTCATTGTTAATTATTTTGTCATGTGAAAAAAAAAGTGGCAGATCAAAAATGCAAGTGAAGTATACATGATAACTTGCAAATAGTGACACGAAGAATACTGGCTCACATTCATATATGCAAGAGAATATAATACAGATTTATCAGTGGATAGAAACAACTTTGTATGAAAGCTTGGTAAGAATTTGGGTTTGTGTATCTAACTTATTTCAACCTAATGATTTTGGGGGTTTTTCCTTTAAAATATGTCATATCAAAATATGGTACTTTGCATATTTCTTGTATAAATATCTTGGCAATCTCAGATAGATTCATCATGAGTTTAAGTATATTATTTTTTGTAAGTTTTTCATTTTTATTCTAGCTTAAAATTAAGTCTATTTAGAAGGTCATGAGAACACATCACATCCTATTATAAACAATACTGACAGTTTAATGTTACCTCAAATACACTTTCACAAAGATAATTCCTGCACAACTAATATAATTGGTAACTATTAATATTCAAAATTACTGGATATGGTGAACAGCATTTTCTTAAAAAGTACTGTCTGTTTTCTTCCAGACCACATACATCCACATGTAATAATCTATAGTTATGTTGAAAATAGACTACTGCTACTGCCTACTGTATTTAATTTCAAAACTTGTTATCCAAAAGAAAAACAAAATGGATTACAGTTTCTTTGTTAATCACATGCTTGAACTTTAGGTTAAAGATAGCGGTTGTTTCTAAACCTGTTATCAGCAAAACAAAAATCATGGTGTTAGTTCTATAACTTGAAAGTTGTATGTCATGCTTTACTTAAAATACAATACATAAACAGTTTTGACTTAGTAATACTAATACTAGAAAAGTTAACCTACCCAGATTTAATAATTGACAATAATCTTTGCTTCTCAAAGTTTATGAAATACAACTACGTTTTAGCACTAATACAGTAACTGTTACAACTCACTGTTTGTTAGTATTATTTTGATATATAATTAAATCTTACATGTGATAGTGTAAACTCTAAGTTCAAAACTAAGTAATTAGAATTTTGAGTAATAATATATATATTTTCAACAATCTCAGCTCGTACTGTATCATATTAATTTTGTATAAAATATATATACTTTACAAAAGTAATATATTTGTCTCATCATACAAATACAACAAAATTTCTGACGAACAACAATTCAATAATAACAGTTCATAGAAAAACAAACTTAAAGTTAAGCACTGGCAGTTGCTTGGTATCTTTATTAGTATCACTCAGTATAGTATGACATCAGATCATAACTTAGTTATATTAGTATTAGTACAGTGTTCGCTTACCTTCTTTTTCCGGGCTTCTTCTGTAATTCCAGCAACAAAATAAGCATGTAAAACTCGGTAAGACTGAATTCCTTTGACTGACTTGAAACTTGTCAAATGAGCACAACCATGAGAACTCATAGTAGGTCTATGGTATTACTAATCGTCCAATGTTAAATACATCAGATGTTCAAACTATAACTGAGATAAAGGCAAAAATGAACAAATTTTTCCTCTCGATGCGCAATTTCGATACTGGACTTGATCGCTTATGAAAAGTAAAAATAAAAACTAGATTGAAAATTTAATGTTTTGAAGGATTCTCACTTTACGCTTTGAATAAAAAAATGGATGATAAAAAAATACGGATTAATATTGTGCAATCTAAAAAACCAATCAATTCTACTGTTTATTTACAATACCATTTTATAAAACTGGTAGTAAGCCGTTTCCCCGATCAAAATTTTTGAATTTGACTACTTGCCTACCTCGTAAAATGTCTTGAACTCTTAAAAAGTTCCTGTCACTATAATATTTCCATGCCTAGTGAAAATGTGTTTTGACAGAATTTTGATTCTAAAAACAACATTGTTGGACCTAAAAATGTCGATTGCTTGGTTGGTTAGTTGTTGTTAAGCGTAAAGCTACACAATGGGCTATCTGTACTCTACCTACCACGAGTATCGAAATCCAATCTTTAACGTCGTAAGCCTACAGACTTAGCGCTGAGTCACTGAGAGGGCAGAATAACAGAGCATAACCTTTTAAGATGTTAGTGTGTTCTTTGATGAAGATTTCTGTTGTGGATATTGCTTGTTATATTTGTGGAATATATTTTCCTGAAATAAGATTTTTTTCTTTAACATACTTTCAACTGTGTTATTAGTGGCTGACTTTCTTGTAATAAAATCAGAATAAAAAGGCAAAAAATATCACTTCAGACAGATCATTTACTTTGTATATGCCTAACTTTATTCCTTCTCCTTTTTGTAAAACCGACTTTAAAGAGATATATCAAGAACTTTAAAAAAAATTACGAAACCCAATACAGTCCTCAAAGTAATGCGGTTTCAATGAGTGTGTGTATTACTTGTACTTTTTTCTTGGTTAATTGTCGTTTGAAAACCTACAAGGCCCGTTTACACCAAGTTGCTAAAAACTGGAATAAAGTTGTAATTTCTTCTCACTAGAAGAAACCAGTTATATCACACAAATTAGGGGAATAATTTTGAAAAAGTAGAGTAAACATGCAAAGTGTTGTGCGAATTCCTAGTAAATTTTTCGAATAATATAATCAGGAACACAATAAAAAAATAATACAACTTATAATTCCAAGGAGAGTGTGTGTGTGTGTGTTTGATAGCAAAGCCATATTGAACTATCTGCTGTGTCCACCGAGGAGAATTGAACCCCCTGATTTTAGCGATGTAAATCCGTAAACTTACCGTTGTCCCAGCGGGAGACCCGAGGAGAGAGTTCAAAGAAGTCACTACTCAAAACCTGTGTAAGATGGCATTAAGCTCACACATACTCAAAAATAATTGAACTGCAGTCAGAGAGTATTGTTGTAGTTGAGCACGTTCGTTGTTATAGCACGACTGTTGAAAATAAGTGTATCGGTAAAGTTATATTCACAAAGAATAAACCAGTTTTATTAAGAAAGGACTTGTGTCGCTAAAGTTTCGTGGGAACGAAGTTACGGAAAATCAACTAACGAACGGAGACGTAACAAATTGGTGTAAGAAAGTGGGATAAAAAAAAAGAAGAAAAAGAGAAGATGGAAACG